>NC_136262.1:45519180-45524180 GCF_964187855.1 Myxine glutinosa | reverse complement strand
TGTGTGTGTGTGTGTGTGTGTGTGTGTGTGTGTGTGTGTGTGTGTGTGTGTGTGTGTGTGTGTGTGTGTGTGTGTGTGTGTGTGTGTGTTTGCGCGTGTGTGGAAATATGTGTGTGTGTATGTGTGCATGTGTATATGTGTATGTGTGTCTGTGTACGTGTGTGTGTATGTGTGTGTTTGTGTTTGTGTGGGTGTGTGAATAAGAGAGAGACCGAATTGTGAGATACATAAATGAAAAAACGAGGTGTGTGTGTGTGTGTGTGTGTGTGTGTGTGTGTGTGTGTGTGTGTGTGTGTGTGTGTGTGTGTGTGTGTGTGTGTGTTAGTTATTGTGAAACTGCATGTGCAGGTGCAGCATCTAACTCAATATGTCGAAATGTCACACACGTCCATGCCCGTGGGATTCCCACGGGTGACCCCACTAGTCTATATTATAATAGGTGAAGGTGATTCTGTTGGACGTCTGTCCGGGGGTGTGGCTTACTCGGTTTGCAGAGTAGCTCCACCCACTCCTCCTTCTCGAATAGCTTTGAGGCCTGTTTAGTTAGGCCCGTGCTGTCTTTCTCTCTCACACAGGTTTATTTCCATTCTAATTCGATATATCATTTCATTTTTCACAGTCGCTAACATAGTTTTAGACTCGGTTGAAAAAAAACGGGAAGAAAATCCGATCCGATCCTTCGGATCTTGAGTCTCTCTCACGCCTTTATCTCCAATCTAACTCACCATCTGATTTCATTTTTATTGATGGTTTTAGACTCGGTGTCAGCAACGGAAAATGCAGAGATATATTTTAAAAAATACACCATATCACCGCCCAACACCGCCAACAAGTATCATACACCGCCCAACATGACACAGACGGCAACATGTCGACATTATCGCTTTTTCTTTAAACCGAGTGAACCGAGCCGAACCGAATAAACCGAGTGAATTCACCGAGCGAATTTCATCCAATTCCACCGAGTTTCATGAAATTACCGAGAGATATTTCTTCGTTTTTATTTTATTAGTTACCAGCAGAAGTACCCAGCGTTGCCGGGTGGGGGAGGGGGGAAGGGCACGTACACTTAAAACATGTATATACATGTGGGATGTGGGATATATACATGTGGGACATGTGTACGTGTGTGTGTGTGTGTGTGTGTGTGTGTACGTGTGTGTGTGTGTGTGTGTGTGTGTGTGTGTGTGTGTGTGTGTGTGTGTGTGTGTGTGTGTGTGTGTGTGTGTGTGTGTGTGTGTGTGTGTGTGTGTGTGTGTGTGTGTGTGTATATATATATATGTGTGTGTATGTGTATGTAGGCTAACCCCCGCTCTAGCAGGGAAAATGGCCTTAAAATGCATGTTGTTGTTGTATGTGTATATATATGTCTGTGTGTGTGTGTATATATATGTGTGTGTGTATATGTGTCTGTACGTGTGTGTGTGTTTTGTGTGTGTGTGTGTGTGTGTGTGTGTGTGTGTGTGTGTGTGTGTGTGTGTGTGTGTGTGTGTGTGTAGATGTATATATGTGTACAATGTGCATGTATGTGTATATGTGGTTACATATGTGTATACATATTTGCATATGTGTATATGTGTCTGTACGTGTGTGTGTGTGTGCATGTGTGTCGATGTACATGTGCGTGTATATGTGTGTGGGTGTATATGTGTGTGTGTGTGTGTGTGTGTGTATGTAAACATGGGCCGGTGTGTGTGTAAAGTGTGAGGAGGTTTTGGAGAGGAAAATGCAGAGATATATTTTTTTAAATCGTGCCATGATGATAAACGAAAATACACCGCCTAAAATTACAGTCGACATATATTTAAAATTCGTCACACACATCCATGCCCGTGGGATTCCCACGGGTGGGAATCCCACGGGCGGGAATCCCACGGGCATGGGTGTGTGTGACATTTCGACATATTGAGTTAGATGCTGCACCTGCACATTCAGTTATATAAAATGGTTACTGGCAATTGATCACATCCACAAATGATGTAATCCACACAATTTATGTACTTTACATAACGTTAATAGGAATACATGCCCGTGTAGATGGGAATGACATATAGTTCACCGAAAACGTTGAAGCAACCGCATAATATTGCGGTGATGTTTAACTCTGAGTGAGAATAGTTCTAAATTTGAAAGACTTTCTTCTGATATTTGTGATTTATTTCAAACAAACTGTATTTCCCATCTACACGGGCATGTATTCCTATTAACGTTATGTAAAGTACATAAATTGTGTGGATTACATCATTTGTGGATGTGATCAATTGCCAGTAACCATTTTATATAACTGAATGTGCAGGTGCAGCATCTAACTCAATAGGTCGAAATGTCACACACATCCATGCCCGTGGGATTCCCACGGGTGACCCCGCTAGTATCTATATTATAATAGCCATAGATGATTCTGTCTGTTGGACGTCTGTCTGGGGTGTGGCTTACTCGGTTTGCAGAGTAGCTCCACCCATAGCTCCACCCATTCTGGGAGAGGCTTCATATAAACAAATATCCACCATTTTATTAACTCGCATAGCTTTGAGGCCTGTTTTGTAGGCCCGTGGTGTCTTGCTCTGTCTCCCAGTTTTATTTCAAATCAAATTCGATATATCATTTCATTTTTCACAGTCGATGACATAGTTTTAGACTCGGTTGAAAAAAAACGGGAAGAAAATCCGTTGAAAGTTGCCGTTTATAGAACGAAATGAATTCTCAAAGGCCTGTAACTTCAAGGCCATTGAGTCTCTCTCATGCCTTTATCTCCAATCTAACTCACCATCTGATTTCATTTTTATCGATGGTTTTAGGCTCGGTGTCAGCAAAAATTGAGAACATTCCACACACGTGGGAAAATGCAGAGATATATTTTTAAAAATCGCGTCATGATGTATCATCCACCGCCCAACATGACACCGACGGCAACGTGTCGACATATATTAAAAATTCGCTTTTGCTTTTCCGTTAAGATGTATTACTTTTTCGTTCGATGACAGTCGTCACAAAAACGTCAACAATGATGCCGACATATATTTCTTCGTTTTTATTTCATTCATCATTATTATCCAAAAGTAAAATATGTTTCAGGAAATTACCGAGAGATATTTCTTCGTTTTTTAAAATTAGTTATGTGCGCATACACTTTAAATAGGTTTATTTGAAATCTTTAATTTTCCACAATATAATTTACTTGCCATTTATCATTTGATGATTACGAGACACTTCCTCTTGAGGATCGTGACAATTCATGCGCTGCGTGGAAACTTCTATTTCCAAAATGAATGAGACGATCGATGAAGAACGCAGACTTTAACAGGATGCAGCAAGAAAACGAATGAGACGGGCGAACGAGTCCATCGACGAACGTCAATGCAAACTTGAACATGATGGAGCAAGAAAAAGAACGAGACGGGAGAAAAACGAGAGAAACAAGACGGGGAAAAGCCGATTGGAGAGGCGAGTGAGGAACGATTGGAGAGGCGAGTGAGGAGCGATTGGAGAGGCGAGTGAGGAGCGATTGGAGAGGCGAGTGAGGAGCGATTGGAGAGGAGAGTGAGGAGCGATTGGAGGGGAGTGTGAGGCACGATTGGAGAGGCGTGTGAGGCGTGATTGGAGAGGAGTGTGAGGCGCGATTGGAGAGGAGTGTGCGGCGCGATTGGAGAGGAGTGTGAGGCGCGATTGGAGAGGATGTGAGGCGCGATTGGAGAGGGGTGTGAGGCGCGATTGGAGAGGAATGTGAGGCGCGATTGGAGAGGAGTGTGAGGCGTGATTGGAGAGGAGTGTGAGGCGCGATTGGAGAGGAGTGTGAGGCGCGATTGGAGAGGAGTGTGAGGCGCGATTGGAGAGGAGTGTGAGGCGCGATTGGAGAGGAGTGTGAGGCACGATTGGAGAGGAGTGTGAGGCGCGATTGGAGAGGAGTGTGAGGCGCGATTGGAGAGGAGGAGTGTGAGGCGCGAATGGAGAGGAGTGTGAGGCACGATTGGAGAGGAGTGTGAGGCGCGATTGGAGAGGAGTGTGAGGAGCGATTGGAGAGGAGTGTGAGGCGCGATTGGAGAGGAGTGTGAGGTGCGATTGGAGAGGAGTGTGAGGTGTGATTGGAGAGGAGTGTGAGGGATTGGAGAGGTGAGGGATTGGAGAGCAGAGGATGTGAGGCACGATTGGAGAGGAGTGTGAGGCACGATTGCAGAGTGTGAGGCGCGATTGGAGAGGGGTGTGAGGCGCGATTGGAGAGGAGTGTGAGGCGCGATTGGAGAGGAGTGTGAGGCGCGATTGGAGAGGAGTGTGAGGGATTGGAGAGGAGTGTGAGGGATTGGAGAGGAGTGTGAGGGATTGGAGAGGAGTGTGAGGGATTGGAGAGGAGTGTGAGGGATTGGAGAGGTGAGGGATTGGAGAGGAGAGGAATGTGAGGGATTGGAGAGGAGAGGAGTGCTAGGTGGAGAGAGGCGAGTGTCAGGTGGAGAGAGGAGAGTGTCAGGTGGAGAGAGGAGAGTGTCAGGTGGAGAGAGGAGAGTGTCAGGTGGAGAGAGGAGAGTGTCAGGTGGAGAGAGGAGAGTGTCAGGTGGAGAGAGGAGAGTGTCAGGTGGAGAGAGGAGAGTGTCAGGTGGAGAGAGGAGAGTGTCAGGTGGAGAGAGGAGAGTGTCAGGTGGAGAGGAGTGAGGGGTCACATATTATGTGAAATAAATAAATTGTGTTCATTACACCATTTCTGGATCTGATGACTTGCCAGTAACCATTTTGTAAAAATGAATGTGCAGCATCTAACTCAATATGTCGAAATGTCACACACGTCCATGCCCGTGGGATTCCCACGGGTGACCCCACTAGTATATTATAATAGGCGAAGGTGATTCTGTTGGACGTCTGTCCGGGGGTGTGGCTTACTCGGTTTGCAGAGTAGCTCCACCCACTCCTCCTTCTCAAATAGCTTTGAGGCCTGTTTAGTTAGGCCCGTGCTGTCTTTCTCTCTCACACAGGTTTATTTCAATTCTAATTCGATATATCATTTCATTTTT
>NC_136262.1:45502522-45518980 GCF_964187855.1 Myxine glutinosa | reverse complement strand
GGGGGGGAGGGGCAAGGGGAAGGGGGGAGGGGGAGGGAAAATGGAGGGGGAGGGGCGAGGGGGAGGGGGGAGGGGAGAAGTGGAGGGGGGAGGGAGGACGGAGGGGGAAGGGAGGGGGAGGATGGATGGGGGAGGGGGAAGGGGGAGGGAAGGGGAGGGCCAGTCAACAATGACGTTGCAGTTCTCATGGTCGGAGAGCAGCACAACAATTGCGACATTGTCCTGCATCTTCGCAAGAGCACCGAAGCGGATTTTGGAGACTCACCGATCCTGTGACCCATGCCCTCCAGTACCCGGCGTTGCCGGGCGGGGGAAGGGAGACCCGTACATTCCCAACCCCGTACATTCGCCCTCTCGACTCAAGCTCTGTATTCGATTCGTATTCGAAATCGAAAGGGGAAAGGGGAAATCCTTCGTATTCGAATTCGTAAACACGAAATATGAATTAAAATTTAATTCATATCGCACAAAATCGACACAAAACACGATCGCATAAAGGTGAAAAACGCAATCGCTTTTCGCCCTGAATTATGTACAAACGTGTGACGTGTGACGGGATGGAACATCACGTGATCGCTCTGAGCGAATCAGCGAGCTGCTCTTTCACTGGCTGAGATTAGCGGGTACTTCGCTGAAATGCGCTGAGGTAAATATGAATAAAAAATATGGATCTCGTCAAATATGGTCTTGGCCATGTTCGTCCCAGGCTCAATGGGCATGTCTCTGCCAAATATCAAGCACGTGAGCCTCTCCGTTTCGGAGTCTATCGGTAACATTACACACACACACACACACACACACACACTGTGTTATATATATATATATATATATATATACGAGCGGTAACCCGTGAAAATCATGGGCATAAATAGTGTTTATGTTCATACAAACTAACTTGCCCTTGCTCTTCCTTGCCGCTTCCTTTCAAAATAATTGTGTCAGTTGGCACCAACATTCATTCTGGCGGATCTCCTGAATATCGCTTTGTATTCAACTGCAGTATTGTCTCTTATAGTGTGGTTACTGGTAAGTATCCCCTTTACATTTCTGATCACATTTATATTTGTATTAAAAGGTATAGCATGCCTCTCGAGTCGCTGCGCGTCCGGCACACATCGGGACGTCTTCTTCTCCTCGGTATCAAGTGCAGCGTCTCACTGTGCGTAAAACAAAATGGCGTGGGTTATTCAAAACTTTTCACTGATTTTCAGCTTTTATTCCACACTTATAGACATTTGGAGAGATAGGTATGCTTATATGGAAGGGCTAGTCATAACTACATAGTATCACACATATCTTAGGGCGACAGGAGCAATAGCTGGAGAGAAGTTCCGATTACAAACTTCAGAAATAAGCATTTTAATGATATAGATGTATATATTTATACATCTATATCATTATATATATATATATATATATATTAGAGCAAAGGATGTATATATATATATATATATATATATATATATATATATATATATATATATATATATATATATATATATATACAGACTTGGCATTTAATATGGAATATTTTTTTCTGGGGGTGAACTTACTTTTCAAGATGTCTTAGAACCAAAAGTTCATTGGAATTATGCCGAGCAATAGCATGCTGTTGAAATTATTCTAGATTTTGTTAATGTGACCTTTAAAAGAAACAAAAACCACATTTGACATTTCGAAACAAATAAATTGATCCTTGAAAGTGATGTAAACTGATATCGAACTCAATTCATGGACAGTACTGTGTTAAACTTCTGTACGTTTTCCAGAAGTAGCTCTTTATTTTGCACATTAGCCAAATTGTTTTTTTGACAAAAACAAAAGTTAAATTACGACTGGGATTACGGACAGTAAAATTACAGTTCAGTACTTCGTGTAACCCCCACGAGCATTCAGGAGAGCACGTACACGTTGAGGCATGCTGTTCACGAGATTTGCCAAGGTTTGGACAGGAATCGCTTGCCATGCAGTGACAATAGCCTGCTGCAATTCACGCACAGAGGTCGGCTGCTGGTCCAAGTGGTCGATTTGACACGTTAATTCTGCCCACAAGTTCTCTATCGGATTCATATCCGGGGACATGGCAGGCCACTCCATATGCTCTACACCACGGTCAGCAAGAAAGTGTTGGATCATGCGAGCACGATTAAGGCCATGCATTGTCATCTTGGAAGACAAAGTTTCCTCGAAAGGCTGCATGAGCAAATGGAAGCAATGTTTCTTCCAGAATGGCCCTGTACTTGAACTGGTTCAGGTTTCCATTCAGAACAACCAGGTCAGTTTTGCCCCCTGCATGAAAAGCAGCCCAAACGGTCACCCCACCACCTCCAGCTTGGACTCTTGGCACTAGACAATCTTTGTTGTAGGCTTCATGCACTTGTCTGTGCACTCGGAACGCGGCCATCTTGACGATAGTCCAGAAATCTAGACTCGTCACTGAAGATCACGTGATTCCAGTGTCCTGGCTGCCATTGACGGTGCTCTCTGGCCCACTGCAATCGGCGCTGGCGGTGTTGTCTGGTCAGGCGTGGCTTTCTCAGGGGACGCCTGGCACGATAGCCTGCTTGAACCAGTCGTTGGTTGAATAGCCTTCTGGATACAGGCACATTTGCCAGTTGCTGCCACTCAGCCCCAAGCCGATTAGCTGACTTGGTACGGCCATTGCGGACTAACCGGTGCAGCTGGCGATCATCCCTCCTTGTGGTTCTGCGGGGACGTCCTGGCCTCGGTATTGGAGTAGGGACACCCCTCTGAGCATTTCGTTTCAGGATCGACACCTGACCTTGAGTGATGCCATACTGCCGAGCAATAGCATGCTGTTTCATGCCGTAATTTCGTAAAGCCACCACTCCATGACAAACAGCATTGTCGAGTTGACGGACCATCTCCAGAGGAAGCGGCAATAACCTTTGGAGACGTGCAGCAGTTGTTTTCCACTAATACAGAATGCAACAACCCTTGTATACCCGACTGTGAAGCCACTCATCAAATGCACCTGCCCGTACATTTTGCCACGCCACCTGTGATATAATCCTCTTGTTGACTTCTTGCTGCGACAGACAATCAGTGACATGGTTCTTTAAAAAAATAAATCACCAAAGTGTAAAAGAAACTCACCAGATTGATATACTGAGTTAAGAAAGTAAACCCAAGTCAAGAAGAAAAAAAATTCCGTATTAAATGCCAAGTCTGTATATATATATATATATATATATATATATATATATATATATATATATATATATATATATGTGTGTGTGTGTGTGTGTGTGTGTGTGTGTGTGTGTGTGTGTGTGTGTGTGTGTGTGTGTGTGTATCTAATGAAAGCAAATGTTGGAAACGTGTCTTAGACCATTGTGAGTGTCTCGGTGATGGAACTCTTTGAACGCCTCTCATTGGATTGAAAGTATTTCTTCTTGGTGTTGGTTTTCTGGACTTCAGAAAGTTTGTTCTTTTTTTTTTTTTTTTTCTGGGGATAAAGCTCTTGCTACTGATGCTGAACAAATTGGTTGTGTTCAAGCTTTAGCACTGCTTGTGCCCTGAATACTGAAAGTCGATTTGGTTTGGGACAGGATGCACAAAAAGCTACACTCGGCATGGTTGGTGTCCTGCTTGTGGAATGCCGTCAGTCTCTTTTTGTCTTTGTGTTATTTTGAAATGATAACATTACAAATTACATTTGTCAAACTTTACTTGATATCACCGTACTTTATTATGTTATTGCACTATGTAAAGAAAACAAATCCAATCTGCAATCAACAATATTTTTACATGAGGAAACTTAGAAATAGATAATACTATTTGTCACATCACACATGTGTTGTATTCGTATATCTCATTATCCTGATCATGCTTTTACCATTCAATGTATTGCCATGGTAAACATTTCCTTTTCTTCTAAATGTCTTGAAATTGTTAAAATTTCATAAACTTGTCAATAAAAGGCTTAACTTGTTGAGTTAACCTCTGTTGTCAAAATTAGTTCATAAGGAACTCACAGGTTACACGAATATATCAATGAAGAAAATAACAAAGCACAACAATACTGTATTTTCCGGTGTATTAACCACGACCTACCGTGTATTAACTGCACCCCTGTTTTTCACATAAAAAAAAAAAATTGATTATTTTATTTTCTGATCTAGATCTAAATACGTTTGTACATTGACTTTGTATGGGACGAAGTGACGGAGGTATCGACATCCTTACTCCCACGTCTGCTTTATTTTGTCTAACAGTCTTATTCTCATTTTCAATAAGTTGAAGAGGAGAGGAGAGGATATCAAGAACTTTTTTTTTCTTTCTTATTTTTTGATATTTTAAGGAGGATATTTTTGGTCCTAGAAAAAGGAAGAAAAGGGATTCATGCCTCTGTCATACATATTTATTGTGGATTTGTGGCCCTCAAAAGGGCCATTTGGGTTTGATGAAGCTTTTCAGCTAAACCCGAGGAAATCCTTTTCACCGCTTTCCTTGTCGAAGACGGCATGTAACTCCTCACCCGCATCAGGGTAGAGCAAGTCCCCATCGCTGTTCATGTCACTGTCACCATCACTTGCAGCCTCCTCCTCCCAGATTATGTCATCCTCTGTGCCATCCATGTTGTTGGAGATGCAGCATTGCAGCAATTCAGGAATGCTCACTTGATGATGTCAGACAGCATCTCCTCCCACACCTTGACGATACAGCCGCAGATCATCGGAAGGTCGACCTTTCTCATCTTCCTGCTCTTGGTGTAGGTCTTCTCCCCATTCATTATCCAGTCAGACCAGCCACAACGTAGCCCGGCCTTGAACCGCATGTTGATGAACACATCGAGGGGCTGCAGGAGTGATGTCACGCCGCCTGGCATGATGACAAGATCAGTGTTGGTCCAACAGAGCAGCTCTTTGGTGTCGTCGGTCTTGTGACCGCTGAACGCTTCCAGGACTAGCATGTTCTGTCGTCGGGAGAGACCGCCATCCGGCCTACTCTTCCAGACCATGCGCACCCAGTCCTGGACAAGTCTCTTGTCTATCCAACCCTTCTGCGGCGCACGAAAAATGATGCCGGCTGAAAACTTATCTTTGGGTAGTGTCTTCCTCTTGAACACAACATATGGGGGAAGCTTGCCCCCGTGTGTGGTGCAGGCGAGCATGACGTGAATCGGTCTTTCTCGTGACCAGTAGTGTTGTTCGTCATGAAGCTCTCCCCCTTCAATGCAATGGTGGTCCTTCCCGATCCTGCTGAGGGGATATTCATGCTCCTGGTGAAGCTTGATGTAGGACTGGAAGTGTATAGTCTTATCAGTCGTGTCATCGGGTAGATGTTGGGAGATGTGTGTGCGGCGTCGAACCAACAGATCATCGCGTGACATGAACCTTTTGGTCCACGATGCCGTGAAGTCCTCAATGTCATCCTCTTTAGCTATGCTCCTCGCCTTCAGCATTAGAGCAAGTGTTGAGATGGCATAACCCTCTGCTCTCTTCTACAGGACCAAAGGGATGAGATGCTCCTCGAGCTGAGGCCACTTCGCCGACTTTCCCCTCAGCGCCTTCTTCCTTGGCATCTTCTCTATCGTTGCCTTGCTTGTTCTCCAGCATCAGATGACGGACTCATCCATGCCGAATCGCCTCCCAGCTTCCCAGTTCCCAATCCCTTCTGCAGACCGGCAGACGGAGAGTTTGCAACCGGAGAGTTTGAAGGTTGCGGTGAATGAACGTCTGACATCTTGATAGGTAGAACGGATGATCCGTGAATATCAGTGGACTTTTTTTCAACAGGGTAGAACGAATGATGATCAACCCAGTGAGCTTAAATTAGGGTGGCTTTTATACTCTAACAGCGGGAAAAGCCATTGTATCCAAAGCCAAGATGGGTCTGCGTGATGTAATCTGGTGACGTAAGCCACCCACGTCAGGTTGAGAACGAGGCACCCGCGAAGCACAAAGCGGCCCTTCTTTTGACAGGAACACGCAGAATTGACAGGAACACGATGACATGTCGGGGTTACCGTGCATGACTCAATGGGCAAAAACGTGCAACTGAGATCGCTTGTACTTACTTAGTTTTACATAATTATGAAAGCGCTAAACGTTCCCAGAATATGCAAAATATAGATATACTGGTATATGTATGACAATTGGAATATAATTGAAATTCAGCAATGATTGTTTTTGAGACTGATTTATTTTATCTATCTGTGTATTAACTGCAACCCCAACTTTTAACTTTTTTGCCGATAAGAAAACGCGGTTAATACACCAGAAAATACGGTATATCCTGAACCATTTCGTCAAAACAACAGGTACTCAAATTGGATCATGTGATTGTGCTCGTGCAAGCTTTGATTGTCAACAACAAATACTCAAGAGTTTGTTTTCTAAGTTTTACACCTGACAAGGAGCTTTTATCATGAACTTGACGTATACATTGTATGCCAAGCTCTTTGGAAAGCGAACAACTATATGAGACAGGGTGGACAATGGGCGTGCATGGGCTTTCCTTTTTCGAATCCTGATGTTTCATAGGTATGGGGAAGCTCAAACTGCGATACTGGAGATATTGTGTGATACTGGTTGGATAATACAAAGAGAAGGACCTGTGTTATTTTGTATTTGTTCGTGGTTTGGAGGAAAACATTTTATTCCTCCTCATACCTGCTGGCACTATCAATGGCTATGACTATGTAAAGCACATACTTTGACAATGGCACATGTGTGATAGGCGTTTACAGCTCAGGCCCATTTGATCACAACAGTGCGCATTGTTTAAGCAATTTTTCTGGAAGCCGAGTCCATTTCGTGTTCTGTTTGGGAAGCATCTCAACAGAGGAGTCTGTTTCATTTTGATATTCTATCATTTGATAATTTAATAAGTACTTTTGTTTTCCTCAATGACAAAATCAGGCTAATTTTGGAATACTCTGTCCTTAACCTGTCCTTGTTTTGATGTAATACAAGTCCGTCTGTTTCGAGGCTACGCTGCAAACATTATATCTCCAAGATGGTGGAATATTTGATATCCTTCCTCCCCTATCATTGTTTGTATCTCCTCTCAGCCACCTTCTTCTTTTCACATTTAACCCATTCCCAACTCCTTACCCTCCTATGTGTCTCTTCCCTATTGTCATACTTTCCACCTTTTTATATTTTTATCTTCTCTTGCTCCCCACCCCACATCCCCATCCTTGCATACATCGTATGTAGACATTCCCTTTTGAAATGTTTGCCTGTTCGTTAAGCTATTTCTAGACTTGTGATATGAGCTGCTGGAATGTCTAGTACATCTTCCAAACTGTGACATGGAGCTGGACATGAAGGCTGAATTAAGCTCGAGGAACAGGTGAAGTCCAGATGAAGTTTTATCGCTTCAAGTTGTCGGCTTGTGTATTAGCCAGATGCAATGTTATTGTGATGGCCAAGTATTTCCGGGATTAGGCTGTGAATTTCACTGTGCACTCACCACGCGTTTAGAGGTGTGGGAGGATTGCAAAATAATAATCAAAAGTACACTTAAAATAATAAATGGAGAAAGAATGACCATTTACTCATTCCTGGACTCGGCACAACGCTTGATCCTCCATTGGCTTGAAAGTATGTGCAAAGTGCCACTGCGTTTGGCTTTTGGAATACCAATTTCACATTCTTACACGTGCCAAGAATATAGATAATTTAACCCAGTGACTTCCAAGAGGTTTCTTTTGGTTCGTTTCAATTCCCCTGCTCTGTCTCATTGCAAATTCTTGATTTTCTCCTTTACCTGAAATGAACCACAAAGAAGCAATGATGAAATGAAGCAAAACCGACATTCAATATGTGTATGCATGCTGTATCCTCAGTGTGATGGCCTCACAGTTTTGCAAGGTTTGGGGGACCTTCTACGTATTGCAATTGCATAGGCAAGCAATTCACATTTCCTCATACAGCCCATACATTACCATTCTCTCCTCTCACCTTATTCCCATCTAACCGAAACCACCTTCACCATTTATCTGACCTCTTCTCTATCTCGCCTTTCTGTTCCTTACTTGCTCTATCCTTTTCTAATTTACTCTTTTATATTATGTACAGTACTCCATGTGCCCATTTTCACCATAAGCTTGTTACTTGCATGCTAAACTCTTATAAAGCAGCTGTCGGCAAGACAGAGTAGACAATATACGAGGTATTTGAAATTGCATGCCAAACAAATTGCAAAGACCTTGGGACTGTGGACCAATGTTAGCAAAGGGTCGCACCTGTTACCATACTCATTTCTCTACATCAAATACTCTACTTTTTTTTTTTTTCTGATGCAGGTTTTCTTCTTTTCTATTTTTACCCATATATATATATATATATATTTTTTTTTTTTACTCTTTTTTTACTGGGAAGTTGCCTGTTCAAACCACGGCTGAGTCAAACTAAAGACGTTAATATCATACGTGCTGCTTACTTGCTTGACGCTGAGCATTTTTAAAGGATAGATCAAGGACAAACAACCATAGGTTTGCAACCATTGCACAGGCTTGATGGGCCGAATGACCTGTGTTTAAGTTTCTTGATGGGATCTCAAATTATTATTTCCTTTTTTTCTCTGATTGTCTTTCTTCTTTTGCAAACTCCTCTTTGTACACTTTTTCCCCTTTGCTTTAATTTTTGCCTTTTTAATAACTTTTCTTTATAATTGTCTGTTGCCATTATGTTTTGTATTGATTTTTTTGGTTACCTTTTATATCTAAGATATGTATGCACTATTATTAGCAATTCTGTTGCTGTGCTTGTGGCGTCTGGATGTGCATGGCGAATAACACCGAAAGAATGATTCAGTGGTGGGAAATTGCTGCGTTGCTATATTTTTACTGGAATGGCCAGAGGAGGAAACCATAGGAGATAGGCTCTTTATTTCAAAAATAAATGTCTAACCATAATTGTTTGGTTTTTTTCTGTAGAATGATAGGATCTGTGTCGAAGTGTGTTCAGAAAGTAGGTAAAACATGGCACTTTCCCTTCTGTAATATTCCCAAAATCCACACCACTTTTACCCAATTAATCCATTAAATTGTTTCCCTTAGTAATCTGTGTATATGGTTCTCTTGTAAATTGTTCAGTAGCTTCGCAAACCAGCAACCCCTCCCCCCCTTCCATTCCCCTCCGTACCCCAAGGATGGCAAATGTATTGCTTTGTGACCGTGCGTGAAGGTAAGAGACAAGACCAGGGAATGGAAATCCTTCCAATATGGAAATATGCCAAACAATAGAAAAGAAGGGACATTCAAAAAATCTCATGTGCATGCTGGACTACCCTTGTGTTCTTAGGAGGAAGCAAGTAATGCTCGAGCAAAGTTAATATAAAGGGGCACCAATTTGATTTATTTTTTATTTTTATTTTATTTTTTTGTATACAAGATCGAGGCTCGTGAAAGAGCGAACATTAATCACACAGAAAGACAAACAGACACACAAAACAAATAACATCGGGAGCGGTAGACAAGATGGGGAGAGAAGGGGAAGCACACAAACACAACATTTGAGAGCAGGGACCGAGAGACATGGAGACATCGAGAGAACTGTGGGAGGGAGAGGGCTTTGGGGGGGGGGGCATGGGAAGGGGGGGGGTGGGAGAGGTATACAACATATGGACACTGCCAAGACTTCCAGGAAAGAAGTTGGAATTTCAAACAAGGTGGATCTGGGGTGAATTAGTGGGGGTACTAAAGATCAAGGTTTTGGATGGGGGAAGATAAGAGATGGTGGTGAACAGCTGTTTTGAAGACCTGGAGGGAGGAGTGTGATTGAAGTGAGTGTGGGAGTTTGTTCCAGAGGCAGGAGAAAAGAGGAATGAAAGAGTGAAGGTGAGCAGAGAGCCGAGATTTCGGCAGTTTAACCATCAGAGGGTGGCTGGCAGATCTTGTGCGACCTGTAGGAATATTTGGGGGACAGAGCACAGAGAGAGCTGGGGGAGCAAGGCCGGAGAGGAGTCGGTAGAAGACAGAAAGACCACCTACCTGCCTGCGGTGAGTGAGTGAAAGGCCCTCAGAGATAGCTTCATCGCGGGAGATTCCAATGATTCTGAAAGCTTTGGATTCAACAGCGTGAAGCCGAGCCAGGTGTGAGGCAGGAGCACCAGCCCATAGGGGAGAACAGTATTCCATTGAGCTGCGGATGAAAGCCTTGTATGTGGTGAGGAGCTCAGGTGTGCCTAGGAAGGACTTCGCACGACGGAGGATGCCCAGTCGGCGACTGGCTTTGGAGGCCAGCTTGGAAATGTGGTTTTCCCAAGAAAGATCATGGCAGATGGTGAGACCCAAAAGCTTGAGCGACAGAACTTCTTGGAGAGGATTGTTGAGAAAGTAGATGGGAGGGTTGTCCAGTCGATCTTTTCGGAGAGACATAGTAAGAGTGTGAGATTTGTCAGGATTGAAAGACATGTTCCACATGTTTGACCAGTCTGTGATTTTGTCCAGGTCTTCAGAGAGTGAGGAGGCTGCAGACTGCCGATCTGATGGAAGAGGAATGGAGCGGCAGAGAGTGGAGTCATCAGCAAAGAGATACAGAGGGTTTTCCAGAGAGTCGGAGAGATCATTGATAAAGACCAGAAAAAGCACAGGGCCCAGCACACTGCCTTGGGGAACTCCAGCCTGAACGGGAAGGGGAGATGAGAGAAATCCATTCAGGGCCACACGTTGACTACGACCAGAGAGGAAGTCCGCAAGCCATGCATGGAGATTTCCATGGATACCATAGGAGGAGAGTTTGGAGAGCAGAGCTGGGTGCCAGACCGTATCGAAGGCACGTGATATGTCAAGGGAGACAGCTCTGATTTCCTGTTTGGCATTGAGGACCTCCATCCATTGTTGAGACAGCAGAAGCAGCATGTCCAGAGTAGAGTGACCTGGTCTGAAACCAAATTGATGATCAGAGATCAAGCCATTGGAGAAGAGGAAAGATTTCATATCCGAAGCAATGATGGATTCCATGACTTTGCTGATAATTGGGAGCAGGCTGATTGGTCTGTAGTTGCAAGGATCTGTTTTTGCACCTTTTTTGTGTAAAGCGGTAATGTTTGCTCATTTCCAGGATGCTGGCAGATGACCTTGAGCAAAGGATAGGGTGAAAAGTACAGAGAGAGGGTGAGATAGAGCGGCAGAGCAGGATTTTAGGACCCGTGGGCTGATGCCATCTGGTCCAGTTGCAGAATCAGAGTCGAGGTTTGACAAAAACTCCTCCACCTTGTCAGGAGAGAAGGTCACAGAGTCCAGGAGCAGTTTGGTTCGACTGGGAAAGGTGGGAACAGAGAGAGATGGGTTTGGGACTAAGGATTTTGAGGCAAACACAGAGTTGAGGCATTCGGCTTTGTCACGTGCGATGTCAACTGTGTGGCCATTTGAGGTAAGGGAGGGGATGGAGGGGGAACAAACACCAGAAACGGATTTGACCAGCCGCCACCAGGATTTGGAGGAAGGAGACGGGTTTGAGAGTTCATTCTTGAGTGAGGAGAGATAGTGCTTCCTGGCACTCCTGAGGGTAGACACACACTTGTTCCGAGCTTGGTGGAAGGAACTGAGATTTCCTTCAGTTGGATTAGCCTTCCAAGAGGCAAAGGCAAGTTGTTTCAGGGCAACTGCCTCACCACAAGATTCAGTGTACCATGGACGGGAGGAAGGGTAAGACAACTGAAGGCGAGATGGGATAAATCTGTGCATGAGAGAGATCAGTTTGCTTTGGAAGAATTCCCAGGAAGAATTGATGTCAGAGGCAGTGGAGATGGGAGACCAATCCAGACGATTGATGGCTGCTTGAAGACCGTCCCAGTCGGCCTGAGTGAAATGCCAGACTCGTCGACGCTGAGGAGGCTCTCTGAGAATGGCCAGAGAGATGTCCACTTTGACAAGCACATGATCAGAAGAACCGATTGGAGCAGAAGAGCAGCAGACATTAGCAGGGAAGTTAGTCATAACCAAGTCTAGAAGAGAAGATACTCCATTGGCTGAGATCCGGGCGGGAAATTGACAGATTGTGTCAATCCCAGTGTGTCACAGAAGTCCTTTGCTGAGGTGCCATGACTGGTGAGAGAGGAACCCACACCCAACCAGGTGGCATGATGACAATTGAAGTCACCACATATGAGGAAGAGAGAGTTGGGATGAGTGGATAGAAGTTGGTCCATGTTGTCAGACAGTGAAATGTAGATGGAGTCATCACTGTTTGGGGGACGGTACAGAACACATATGAACAAAAGGTGGGAGCGGAGAGGAAGCCGTAGCCAGAGGTACTCTTGGGGGTGAGGAGGAGAGAGGGCAGTGCAAGGAGAGTGAGGAAGAGAGTTTTTGATAAAGATAGCCACCCCACCACCAGGCCGAGGCTCAGGTCTATCATACCGGAGGAGGGAGTAACCAGGAAGAGATATTAAGGAATCAGAGACATGTTGAAGGAGGAAAGTCTCTGTTAAGCAGATCAAGTCTGGATTGTCAGAAGCAACCTGTATGGAGAGATCAGTCAGGTTTGAGCGAAGGCCCGGGATGTTTGAGGTCCATACCGTTAATGAAGAGAGAGGGGGAGCATCGGGTACAGGACAGGGGAGGGGAGGAGTAGGGTAAGATGAAGGATGAGAGGGGGAGGTAGGGAGAGCAGTTGTTAGTGTGTCAGCGATTGCAGAAGAGTTCCAAGAAAGGGAAGGATGAGGAGGATGAAAGGTTTGAAGGTGAAGGGATGAGGCACAGAGAGGGGTTGTTTGAGGGGCGGGCAGAGGAAAGAAGAAGGTTGGGGGGGGTGGAGGTATGAGATAGAAGGGAGACGAAGTGGGGAGGAGGCAGCTTTGAGGAGGAGGGGGGAGGAGGGAGAATTGGAGAGGAATGGTATGGGGGGAGATTTGAATGGGAGGGGTTGAGGGGGAGTTTTGAAGGGGAGGAGTGAGGGGGGAGTTTAGGAGGGGAAGGGCAAGGGGGGAGTTCAGGAGTGGAAGGGCAAGGGGGGAGTTCAGGAGTGGAGGGGTAGGGGGGGAGTTTAAGAGTGGCGGGGCAAGGGGGGAGTTTAGGAGTGTAGGTGCAAGGGGAGGGATTTGGATGGGAGGGGCAAGAGGGGAGTTTAGAAAGTGGATGATTAATGAAAGACGAACATTTAAAACAAATTGGGTTTGTTGTGATTTTCAAGTTAGCAATCCGGTTCAGAATGATGGAGGAGGGATGGAATGAGTGTGAATTTAGACCATGTAGTGAGGGAGACGTATAAGATATTGAATTTCTTTTTTTTGAGGTGGAATGAGTTGGAGAGGAAATTGAGAAAAGCCTTTTAAATAGGAAGAAAAACAGCGTGTTGTAAAATACCACTGAGTAAATCACTGAAGGGGAAAGGTTATACATATTTAAATAATATTTAAACAGAACCGTCAACAATCTTATGTGCACAAAAATACCAACGGGGGGAGAGCCGAGAGGGACCACCACGAGTGATTCATTTTGGGGGCTCCTCTGTTTTGGGGGAAGGGGGAAGGGAAGGTGGAAAGATTTTCCCATGCAAAGAGTGCTTCATAATCTCAGTGTTGCACAGGTGAAAAAGGAAATTGTCATACCCTCTGCCACAATCACCATGTGATGCTACACGGTACACATTTACATAAAGAATTTACGCCCCTCTCCCGGTCCCCCACACCCCAAAATGAGGCCGCGGCCACATACACTATGTTACCCCCCAGACAAAGTTGTATTTGTACTCCGAGTAAAGTACAAAACTAAAAGCCTTTATAGCTGGTGTACCCAGCGTTGCTCACGCGAAAATGAAACATTAACATATTTGAAATGAGGGCAAATATAATGGAAAAGCAATTACATCCAAATCAGAATCCATCACAAATGTCAAATCATCATTTTACCTTTTCGTTGAATATATGCTGCTGAATGTGCCGTTCATCACGTTTCTGAGTTAAGTACGATGATGTTCAGGAAGAAGAAGAAGCCTTACCACCAACTTCGACCGCTTCTGGAATTGTTTTATTATTTGTGTTCAAATGTCTGGTGATTATTTTGTATTTATTTATGCGAATGTGTACTTGTATACAACTGTCATTATTCAAAAAGGCTTAGGCACGACAGAGCCATTTTTATTATTATTATTATTTTTTAAATAAAAAAAAAAACGAACTTTTTTCCCCCCAAATTTTTGTTTTTGGCCTAAAACACTCCCAGGCACTCACTGATGAACCTCTGAAAGTTTGACGAAGATCCGTTCAGCCATCTATGAGAAAAATGGCAACACACACAGACACACAAACCAACGGCTGGCTCTCTTTATATAGTAGATAGATAAATCCTGTTCCTCCACAATTGCATTTTAGTCTGGTACACCGTTTGGATTTTAAATGGTAATTTAGGAAATGGTGTGAAAACTACTTGGTGGGAGGTCAAAAACGCAGTGGTTTGTCCAGGGTTCTCGCTTGGCTCATCCCATCAGTCAGACAAACGCAGGTGGTGACAGGATTTGTTTGAATTCTGTACGTCAGAATCTATTGAATTTGGCTTTCCCATTGGACGGCGTATGTCCCCAAAGACTATCCTTCGCTAAATGGTACGGGTGGGTGATTTAACCTCGTATCCACCCATGGTCCACCGTAACTATGTATAGTTTCAATGATTTGATTTGATGTACTATACTCTTTTGAAAGCATTGGTGCTGCCAAAGCAGTTTCTTTGGCAATGGTTATACTGGGTGGTTTGCCATTGCCAACACAGCATTGTTTGCCTGTGCTGTATCATTTTAATTGGTGAGCATAAAGCAAGGAAGCAGCACATACCATTGTTAGCCGCGTCGCAGACGCTGGTCATAGAGTGCCCTCTGCTGTTGTTGTTGTTGTTCTTCTTGTTCTTCTTCTTCTTCTTGTTCTTGCAGAGAAGACAAAACCTCAAAGCTCCACCCATTCTGGGAACCATAGCTCCACCCATTCTGGGAGAGACTTCATATAAACAAATATCCACCATTTTATTAACTCGCATAGCTTTGAGGCCTGTTTTGTAGGCCCGTGGTGTCTTCCTCTCTCACACAGTTTTATTTCAAATCAAATTCGATATATCGTTTCATTTTTCACAGTCGCTAACATAGTTTTAGACTCGGTTGAAAAAAAACGGGAAGAAAATCCGATGAAAGTTGCCCTTTATAGAACGAAATGAATTCTCAAAGGCCTGTAACTTCAAGTCCATTGAGATATATTTTTTTTAAATCGCGGCATGGTCAGTCATACACCGCCCGAAATAACAGACGGGAAAATGCCGAGATATATTAAAAATTCGTCCATTTGATGACAATCGTCACGATGAAATATTTAATTTATACGTCGTCACAATAATGTGGAGAGAGGAGCATAGCTTCGTTCACGTGTCGCCACACACGGGAAATTGCCGAGATATATTTTTTTTAAATCGCGGCATGGTCAGTCATACACCGCCTGAAATAACAGATGGGAAAATGCCGAGATATATTAAAAATTCGTCCATTTGATGACAATCGTCACGATGAAATATTTAATTTATACGTCGTCACAATAATGTGGAGAGAGGAGCACAGCTTCGTTCACGTGTCGCCACACACGGGAAATTGCCGAGATATATATTTTTTAAATTGCGGCATGGTCAGTCATACACCGCCTGAAATAACAGACGGGAAAATGCCGAGATATATTAAAAATTCGTCCATTTGATGACAATCGTCACGATGAAATATTTAATTAATACGTCGTCACAATAATGTGGAGAGAGGAGCACAGCTTCGTTCACGTGTCGCCACACACGGGAAATTGCCGAGATATATATTTTTTAAATCGCGGCATGGTCAGTCATACGCCGCCTGAAATAACAGACGGGAAAATGCCGAGATATATTAAAAATTCGTCGCCACACACGGGAAATTGCCGAGATATATTTTCACTTTCCACAAAAATAACATCAAGTAATCGAATCAATAGGAATGTCCTGTGCCTATAACATCGACGTTATAGGCACAGCTGCATCTAGGCATTGTGTAACATCGACGCGGCTTTTGTTTTAATTAAAACTTTTTGTACTTGTTAGTCTTTGGATGCGTGGAAACAGCTAGGATGCTCTAACCATTATACCACCGAGTTTGGTCTAATATATATATATATATATATAGTACGTACAAAAAGGAAAAGACGGCATTGCTAACTGAGGTTTCAGTACCCAGCTAATTTGATCTAAACAACACAGAAATCAAGAGGGGGGGGGGGGGGGGGGGCGAAATGAACTTCTCAATCTCAAAATCTCAAAAATGAAATCAAAATACCTTGGAAGCTGAAGAGCATCAAAATTGTTCCAGTGATAATTGGAGCAATGGAAATGATGAATCATGATCCCTTGCCAAAGTGGAGGTGGATACTTCGAGCCTAGGAGGACTCTGATTCACCTTCTGAAACCTACACACACACACACACACACACACACACACACACACACACACACACACACACACACACACACACACACACACACCA
>NC_136262.1:45447522-45497522 GCF_964187855.1 Myxine glutinosa | reverse complement strand
CGTCTGGTCCAGTTGCAGAATCAGAGTCGAGGATTGACAGAAACTTCTCCGCCTTGTCAGGAGAGAAGGACACATAGTCCAGGAGCAGTTGGATTTGACTGGCTAAGGTGGGAACAGAGAGAGATGGGTTTGGGACACAACATTTTGAGGCAAACACAGAGTTGCCTGCTCTATTATTACCTATTTATGGTTGTTTGTCCGTGATCTGTCCATTTGAAATGCTGTGCATAAATCAAGGATACAGCACATACCATTTTAAAGTATTTGGTCGGACTCGGCCGGGGTTCAAACTACCAATCTCCCAGGCTCAGAGTGGACACTTTAGCCATTGCACCACCAAGGCTGGTGCATTATGTATGTGGGGTAGATTATTATGCATGTAGGATAAGAGAACCTTTCGGATGACCCTCATATGTGTTTTTAGGATGTATGTGTGATTTATTATTAATGTTGGGTAAGATGTAACCTTTGGGATGGCCCTCGGATATTACATCGCAGACAAGGGCATTAGGAAACATTACATTACATTACATTACAAACAAACATTACATTATCTTTCCTGGGAAAACCACATTTCAAATCTGGCCTCCAAAGCCAGTCGCCGACTGGACATCTTCCGTCGTGCGAAGTCCTTCCTTGGCACACCTGAGCTCCTCACCACATACAAGGCTTTCATCCGCAGCTCAATGGAATACTGTTCTCCCCTCTGGGCCGGTGCTCCTGCCTCACACCTAGCTCGGCTTCACGCTGTTGAAACCAAAGCTTTCAGAATCATTGGAATCTCCCGCGATGAAGGTAACTCCGAGGGCCTTTCACTTACTCACCGCAGGCAGGTTGGTCGGATTTGTGTCTTCTAGCGACTCCTCTCCGGCCTTGCTCCCCCAGCTCTCTCTGGGCTCTGTCCCCCAAATATTCCTACAGGTCGCACAAGATCTGCCTGCAACCCTCTTATGGTTAAACTGCCAAAATCAAGACTCTCTGCTCACCTTCACTCCTTCATTCCTCTTTTCTCCCACCTCTGGAACAAACTCCCTCACTCTCTTCAATCCCACTCCTCCCTCCAGGTCTTTAAAACAGCTTGCTCACCACCATCTATCATCTTCCCCCATCCAAAACCTTGATCTTTTCTACCCCCGCTAATTTCACCCCAAATCCACTTTTTTGAAATACCAACTTTTTTCCTGGAAGTCCTTGGTGTCCTTGTGTTTTATATATCTCCCAACCCTCCCCCACTTCCCACGCCACCTCCCCCCAAGCCCTCCCACAGATCTCCCGATGTCCCTGCTCTCAAATGTTGTGTTTGTGTGCTTCCCCTTCTCTCCCCATCTTGTCTACCGCTACCCTTATTATATGTTTTGTGTGTCTGTTTGATTTTTTTGTGTGATAAATGTTAGCTCTTTCACGAGCCTCGATCCTGTATACAAAAAAAACCCCAAAAAACTCCTATGCTATGAATTACAAGGACAGTAGGAGATGATGACTAAATCAAACTGAGATTTCATCTTGGGATCCCAGCATCATGATACATCTGCTCAGATGGGAATATCATATACTCTTAACACTTAGTACTTAGCATTTGTGAAGAGAAATATGGGAAGATAATTGAATATTAAGTGGAGAGGAGTGATGAATATGAGGATTGGAAGGTTGGATTGAAAGAAAATTAAATGGAGGTATAATTAAGTGAGAATGTGCAGGCTGAAGGGGGAGAGGTTGTTGTGAGGAATAACGGTAAGTGAAAGTTACATTTCTGCCATTTTGCCCAGAACTATATGGCCAAGCATGATAAAAAGGCATCATGAAACAGATTGATATGTATGCCTTTGAGCCCTCGTAGCTGGGGAAGGCAGCTTGGCCATAATAATTTTGTGCTGACTTCTGTTCTTTTGTCAATTTTGATCCACAATGTCTTTCACCACAGTAATCCTTTGTGTATCACAGAAGGCTTTACCTGATAAGATTACGCCGTAGCTTTCCTCAAAATGCCACGCTTACAGAAAGGCAAGCAACCTTCGCCGTAAGCAGTTGAACACGAAGCATTCATAACGATGCACAATAAAACCCTGACCAATCAGAAAATCCACGCGCACAATACGTCATTAAATGTGCGACAATGTGCTGAACCCTCTTGGACTCCAGGGGGAATCTTTTTCTTTTTAGTTCCGCCACCTCCACCATAACCAAACCTCTTTTGACCTTCTCCATTGTCTTTAACCCCACCACATTCCTGGGAATCCGTCTCAAATAACACAACACATTATTTCTGCTTTGCCTCTCATGTTGTTAGCATTCAATTTGTTGTTGTCTTTGCTGCTGACACAATTTAGTTACAACAAGATTTACATGAGTTTGAGATACTGTATATAGTGAAGTGAGCATGCATAATGCAAAAAAAACAAAGATTGCATTTACAAGATGCTTTAAAAAAAAAATAGAAATTCACCCTAAACAAGGCTGAGAGCCATAAAATTGTAAGGGAGGAAGAACTGGAAAAACCTTCACCAAGCCCTGAAACAAAGAAACCTCTTAACAGGGCCACCGTGCAGGAGGGGGTAACTTGGCCAAGCGGAAAAATACATATTCTTACTCCCATTGGGTGTTTTTTAAGGAGACACCATCTCCATACTGGATGGCTGTTGGCTCCCGAATGGAGCTCATCCGCCCTTTGTCAGGTGTTGTTTTTAGTCCTCGCAGGGTGTCACAGTCACCCTCCCCACAAGCGAAGCCAATGAAGGGTGTCGGTTTCGTTGTCGACAGCCTGACCGTGCGACAGGTAGCACACTAGTACTGCAGTGGCAGTCCCAAAAGACTAACCCGACTCATCACCTTGTACATTGTTGTGCAATTTGAACAACTTGATCATCATTGATATACAGATTAATTAACCATGAGCTTTAATCCTTTTTGTACATTTTTACTTTTACACTGATCTATGCAGGGATGGATTGAGGGTACCTTGGGCCCCGGGGGGGTATCCCAACCATGTGCCCTCATGCTCCCCTTCCCATCCCGTAATAATACACATCAGTGAGCTAAGTCACGTGACTAAGTGAGCTAAGTGAGCTACGTCAGAGTGTGGTGTTGGCTTAGCGGTTAGGGTGCCGGCTTGGGATCCTATGATCCTGGGTTCGAATCCCGGTCAATTGCTAAATTAACACCAGGGGAGTTGACTCAGCCTGTCATCCTTCCGGGGTCGGCAAATTGAGTACCAGCTTGCTGGGATGAATGATCCCCGTGTGTACCCCGATTTAGAATAGGTACAAGGTATCACTGCGTGTCGTAAGAGGCGACTAAGAGGGTTGGCGTCAGGAAGGGCATCCGGCCATAAAAACATTGCCTCAAACAAGGAACTATGATTGTCATGGGGCCCGCAAGGCTAACCCCCGCTCCAGTGAGAAAAAATGGCCTTAAAACGATCATTCATTCATTCTTTCAGTGAGCTAAGTCACAGGTCAAAGTCAGATCAGGTCGAGATCTCAAGATATGTTCTTATCGATGCTATCACGATGCTCATTTATTATTTTATTACGTTTAAAAACACCGAAACCCTGTACAAACAATAAACAAGAACACTTCAATGAAAAAAATAGTTACATGTTGAAAGTAAATAGACAATGACGTAAATTCAAAACAAGACGGTGCAACTTATTTGTAAGACCATCATTTGTCATTTGCATTCCAAGGTGCAGGCAGTTTCTCTACAGAAACCACTGCACGTGTAACATGACATCAACCGTTTCCTCTTTTTTTTTTTTTTTTGGCTAAACCCGTCAATGGTTTTGGAGAAGTCAAGTCCTTTTTGAGTACTTTTCTCGATGCTCATGAATGAAAGACTAAGTCGATCTTGTCTCATTCGGTTCCTGAACATCTCATTGATGAGTTTTAGTTTTGTGAAGTACCGCTCAGCTGTCACCACTGCAACTTGAAAGCATCATCGACACATACAGGTATATCCGAAGACCTATTTCAATATAAGGAAAGGTTTGGGCGAGGTCATGTATCTCGAAGAATTGGTACATTCTCATTTCTGCTGACTGTGTTTGTTTGCATGAGGTTTGAAGCTCCGTTGAAGATTCCAGTAAGGTAGAAAACTGGATAAATTCACATTCAATCGTGGGTTCCAGATCATTGGGATAGGAGTGGGGCAAATTTGCCATTGATTGCTTGATCTCACGAGTCAAGGGAGATGCTACATCGAACAGGAATCCAAACTTGTCGTTTAATTCCTTGTATGCTCAAAGACGGTGTTTCAACGCATTGAGTAGCTGATCAACGATGAAGAAGAACACCTAAGTTTTCAATTTCTCTTTGGATGACAGCACAGTCTCTTCAGCATCTCCATCATCAAAATGGTGGTTGCACATTAGGACGCGCCTCGGTGCTGAATTGCACTCATTATGTCCATAAAGTTTAATCCCTAGATCTTCAAGTCCTCAAACTCCTTCCACTGGGTCTTGACAAAATAAACGATAGACACTGCGACATTCAGATTTAAGCTGGTCTCTTGAAGCGAGAGCTTGGTTTGGTGAAGCTCTCTTAAGATTGTTCTACAAAACAATGGGTATAGCTGAATCCAGTTTGTCAAGGATCGACTGAGCTTCATTTTGGCACTCATCCTTCTGTTCCACGTTAGTTGCCAGGTATTCCAACACTTCACATGTGTGAGTGTACCCTTTGAGAAGGGCTACCATCGAGTACCTCAAAACTGCTTGACAACAGACATCCCTCAAAGCTTCAGTTTTTCACAAAGTAGTCGCCAGTGATTCGTCGGTGCAGAGAGATAAGTGTACAACTTTTGTACAATGTCGAAGAATCTGAAGACCACTGGACTGTACTTGCCTCACTTTTCCTCACAAGGTTGAGTGAGTGAGCTGCACATGGTTTAAAGTTTAAACGATGCATATGGTCATTGCTCCTTGATGATAGTTTCGACACCAATGTATTTCCCACTCATCTGCCCCTTCATGGGCCCTCGCTTCGCTTCGACCCTCAAATAATTAAAATAACTACCTTAAAATCGACATGAAGAGAACTTGGAAACTGAACCAAATCAACATCATGCCCTGTAATGGTCGGAGCGACTGGAGTGACTAAAACAACCTTGCGCACAGTGTCGAAGGAGATATCAGGAAATATTGTCTGGTGTGCTAGAGTTCTTTCAAGGGGGATAAAGGTCCCACTTTACGTTTTGGAAATGTTATGGCATCGTATGCCGCTACCCTTGGCAAATTCTAAATTATTGTCCTTATCTACTGAGGGCACTTCATCAATAATTGGCTGAGCCACCACTCCAGGAATGAAGCAACCTCCCAGCCAGGTGTATTGCATACTCATGAATAAAACCAGGGAGCATCAAAATAAATGTGCTCCAATTGGAATTTGTCCAGAGTTCGGTAACAATCCTTCAAATTGCTTTTGGAGTGAAGATGTTATTATGCTGAACACCAGAAAATGTTTCTTTAAGTCATACTGAGAACATCACAATTTTATCCTCCACATGTAAAAATGAATAAACATGAATATCAATACTTTAGGTCCCGGGATGGCCTCATTCCACATGGCACCCACTTAAAAAGGTGATTACGAGCAACATAAGACATTCTGAGAAAATTGATAAATCGACACAGTCGGGGAGATTTGATTGTCGGATCGCAGAATCACGAGCGAGGTGCTCAACCGAGAACACCAAATGGCCAATGTGTCTTTGCATGTGTTATTTGACCTTTTTAAAGTTCGTTTTAAACCATCATAGCAACAAACTCCAAAATAAGCTTTCAAGTACGGGCAGATTTCCACGTGTTTCTATTTTTAGAAAAGATTTACACGTTTTAGATTCTATTTTTAGAGACAATAGAGTCACCACTGATCTCTTGTATGACTAATTGTCAAATTTTATTCCTGTAGATTTGTAGTTGTGCTCAAATTTTCCTCATTCCTTTTCAGGATTTCATGTTGTACCATGCTGTGTCTTTAAAATGCACTCATTTGAAAAACATGTCGTCTCTGTTGTTGTTATTGTTGTTGTGAGGAAATGTTCGCATATACCGCACAGGTGATAACGATGAAGTCGGGAGGATGAGATGGGGGCAAGCGATGCACAGATTTAAAAGTAATTCATGGTGCAGCTATTCTTTTTGATCAATATAGTGCCACAGGTGCCATTTCGTGATTGTGTGTATAGGTTCAATCAATAGGGCTGCCACATCTATTTTTCATCACCTCAATGCCTTGTCTTTTATTCAGTTTTATCCTCCACACAAATTATGAGGCTTTCATCTGTCAATGCTCCATTTACACATTGTGTTCATTAAAAATGAAATATATGAATGATCGTTTTAAGGCCATTTTCCCCGCTAGAGCAGGGGTTAGCCTTGCGGGCCCCATGACAATCATGGTTCCCTGTTTGAGGCAATGTTTTTATGGCCGGATGCCCTTCCTGACGCCAACCCTTGGTCATGCTCTCACGATGCGCAGGGATACAGTGTACCTATTCTAAATCGGGGTACACACCGTGATCATTCATCCCAGCAAGCTGGTACTCAATTTGCCGACCTCGGAAGGATGACAGGCTGAGTCAACCCCACTGGCGTTAATTCAGCGATCGACCGGGATTCAAACCCAGGATCCTAGGATCCCAAGCCGGCACCCTAACCGCTAAGTCGATCGTGCTTGCCAGATCCCCTTGCTTGGCAGATATGTTTTTGTTTTTTTAGAGCTGTAAAATTACACCTTGGTTGACTTTGAACTTGGTGACAGTTTGAACCTTCGTTATGAATACCCCCCCAGGAGATAGTGCACTGCCCCGTTAGGACATCTCTTGGAAGGTAGTATTGTAAAATGGGCAGCCAATTGTGTGACCAGTCATGTGCTGGAAAGGTGGTTCCAAAGGTGGTAAAGTTTGTGTCGGTGCATGCACACTTGGGCTTCTTTGTGGAGTCAACATCTGTCTCCCTCTCCGCTTTATCACCCCACGAGTGGGACCGTGGGTGGAGACACGAACACCATTTCCTCATTGCATTTCTCCTCATCGCCATCCTCTTGTCTTCCGGCCAATACTACACCTTTGCCCTGTGCCGTACCAGCCTGCGCAACCATGGATCGTGGTCAGGGGCGGATCCAGGGGGGGGGTGCATGGGGGTGCGCACCCCCCCCCCCTTCGATCCAGGATGAGGGCGCAGGCGGTGTGAATCTGCTGAACTGTTGGACCAGGGAAGAACACAAGGAACTGCAGAAACTTCCAAGAACGCATGAAATGCCGTTTCTGACGATCATTTTTTTTTAAATTTCCTGGGGGATCATTTTTTTTAAAATTTCCTGGGGGAGGACACCCAGACCCCCCTTTATCCCCCCCCCCCCCCCCGCCGTCTTCAAATTCCTGGATCCACCCCTGGTGGTACAGCAACATCAGATCGTGCCTGCCTCATTTCCCCGCCTGCCACTTTAGCGGTTTGAATCTGGTATTGTGGGTGACATTAGCATTGTTATTTATTTTGTATATACATGTGTGTACCTTGTTAATCATATGTTCTTTTTTTTTTTCTTTTTTTTTGGTATACAAGATCGAGGCTCGTGAAAGAGCTAACATTAATCACACAGAAAGACAAACTGACACATAACACATATAACATGGGGAGCGATAGACAAGATGGGGTGAGAGGGGGAGGAACACAAACACAACATCTGAGAGCAGGGACATCGAGAGATCTGTGGGAGGGAGAGGGCTTTGGGGGGGGAGGTATGGGAAGGGGGGGTGGGAGAGGTATAAAACATATGGACACTGCCAGGACTTCCAGGAAAGAAGTTGGAATTTCAAACAAGGTGGATCTGGGGTGAATTAGTGGGGGTAGAAAAGATCAAGGTTTTGGATGGGGAAAGACAAGAGATGGTAGTGAACAGCTGTTATAAAGACCTGGAGCGAGGAGTGGGATTGAAGGGAGTGTGGGAGTTTGTTCCAGAGGTGGAGAAAAGAGGAATGAAAGAGTGAAGGTGAGAAGAGAGCTGAGATTTCAGCAGTTTAACCATCAGAGGGTTGCTGGCAGATCTTGTGCGACCTGAAGGAATGTTTGGGGGACAAAGCACAGAGAGAGCTGGGGGAGCAAGGCCGGAGAGGAGTTCGGTAGAAGACAGAAAGACCACCGACCTGTCTGCGGTGAGTGAGTGAAAGGCCCTCGGAGATAACTTCATCACGGGAGATTCCAATGATTCTGAAAGCTTTGGTTTCAACAGCGTGAAGCCGAGCTAGGTGTGAGGCAGGAGCACCGGCCCATAGGGGAGAACAGTATTCCATTGAGCTGCGGATGAAAGCCTTGTATATGGTGAGGAGCTCAGGTGTGCCGAGGAAGGATTTCGCACGACGGAGGATGCCCAGTCGGAGACTGGCTTTGGAGGCCAGCTTGGAAATGTGGTTTTCCCAAGGAAGATCATGGCAGATAGTGAGACCCAAAAGCTTGAGCGACAGAACTTCTTGGAGAGGATTGTTGAGAAAGTAGATGGGAGGGTTGTCCAGTCGATCTTTTCGGAGAGACATAGTAAAAGTGTGAGATTTGTCAGGATTGAAAGACATGTTCCACTTATTTGACCAGTCTGTGATTTTGTCCAGGTCTTCAGAGAGTGAGGAGGCTGCAGACTGCCGATCTGAGGGAAGAGGAATGGAGTGGCAGAGAATGGAGTCATCAGCAAAGAGATAGAGAGGATTTTCCAGAGAGTCGGAGAGATCATTGATAAAGACCCGAAAAAGCACAGGACCCAGAACACTGCCTTGGGGAACTCCAGTGTGAACAGGAAGGGGAGATGAGAGAAATCCATTCAGGGCCACACGTTGTCTACGACCAGAGAGGAAGTCCGCAAGCCATGCATGGAGATTTCCATGGATACCATAGGAGGAGAGTTTGTTGAGCAGAGCTGGGTGCCAGACCGTATTGAAGGCACGTGATATGACAAGGGAGACGGCTCTGATTTCCTGTTTGGCATTGAGGGCCTCCATCCATTGTTGAGACAGCAGAAGCAGCATGTCCAGAGTAGAATGACTAGGTCTGAATCCAAATTGATGATCGGAGATCAAGCCACTGGAGAAGAGGAAGGATTTGATATCTGAAGCAATGATGGATTCCATGACTTTGCTGATAATTGGGAGCAGGCTGATTGGTCTGTAATTGCAAGGATCAGTTTTTGCACCTTTTTGTGTAAAGCGGTAATGTTTGCTGATTTCCAGGATGCTGGCAGATGACCTTGAGCAAAGGCGAGGGTGAAAAGAACTGAGAGAGGGTGAGATAGAGCAGCAGAGCAGGATTTTAGGACCCGTGGGCTGATGCCGTCTGGTCCAGTTGCAGAATCAGAGTCGAGGTTTGATAAAAACTCTTCCACCTTGTCAGGAGAGAAGGACACAGAGTCCAGGAGCAGTTGGGTTCGACTGGGTAAGGTGGGAACAGAAAGAGATGGGTTTGGGACACAAGATTTTGAGGCAAACACAGAGTTGAGGCATTCGGCTTTGTCACGTGCGGTGTCAACTGTGTAGCCATTTGAGGTAATGGAGGGGATGGAGGGGGAACAAACACCAGAAACGGATTTCACCAGATGCCACCAGGATTTGGAGGAAGGAGACAGGTTTGAGAGTTCATTCTTGAGTGTGGAGAGATAGTGCTTCCTGGCACTCCTGAGGGTAGACACACACTTGTTCCGAGCTTGGTGGAAGGAACTGAGATTGCCTTCAGTTGGATTAGCCTTCCAAGAGGCAAAGGCAAGTTGTTTCAGGGCAACTCCCTCACCAAAAGATTCAGTGTACCATGGACGGGAGGAAGGGTAAGACAACTGAAGACGAGATGGGATAAATCTGTGCATGAGAGAGAGAGCAGTTTGCTTTGGAAGAATTCCCAGGATGAGTTGATGTCAGAGGCAGTGGAGATGGGAAACCAGTCCGGATGATTGATGGCTGCTTGAAGTACGTGCCAGTCGGCCTGAGTGAAATGCCAGACTCGGCGACGCTGAGGAGTCTCTCTGAGAATGGCCACAGAGATGTCCACTTTAACAAGGACATGATCAGAAGAACCGATTGGGGCAGAAGAAGAGCAGCAGACATTAGGAGGGAAGTTTGTCATAATCAAGTCTAGAAGAGAAGATACACCATTGGCTGAGATCCGGGTCGGGAAATTGACAGATTGTGTCAATCCCAGTGAGTGGCAGAAGTCCTTTGCTGAGGTGCCATGGCTGGTGAGAGATGAACCCACACCCAGCCAGCTGGCATGATGACAGTTGAAGTCGCCACATATGAGGAAGAGAGAGAGTTGGGATGAGTGGATAGAAGTTGGTCCATGTTGTCAGACAGTGAAATGTAAATGGAGTCATCACTGTTTGGAGGACGGTACAGAACACATATGAACAAAAGGTGGGAGCGGAGAGGAAGCCGTAGCCAGAGGTACTCCTTGGGGTGAGGTGGAGAGAGGGCAGTGCAAGGAGAGTGAGGAAGAGAGTTTTTGATAAAGATAGCCACCCCACCACCAGGACGAGGCTCAGGTCTATCATACCGGAGGAGGGAGTAACCAGGAAGAGATATTAAGGAATCAGAGACATCTTGAAGGAGGAAAGTTTCTGTTAAGCAGATCAAGTCTGGATTGTCAGAAGCAACCTGTATGGAGAGATCAGTCAGGTTTGAGCGAAGGCCCTGGATGTTTGAGGTCCATACCGTTAATGAAGAGAGAGGGGGAGCATCGGGTACAGGACAGGGGAGGGGAGAGGTAGGGTCAGATAAAGGATGAGAGGGGGAGGTAGGGAGAGCAGTTGATAGTGAGTCAGAGATTACAGAAGAGTTACAAGAAAGGGAAGGATGAGGAAAATGAAAGGTTTGATGGTGAAGGGATGAGGCACAGTGAGGGGTTGTTTGAGGGGGGGGGCAGAGGAAAGTAGAAGGTTGGGGGAGGTGGAGGTATGAGATAGAAGGGAGATGAAGTGGGGAGGAGGCAGCTTTGAGGAGGAGGAGGAGGGGGGAGGGAGAATTGGAGAGGAATGGTATGGGAGGAGATTTGAATTGAGGGGTTGGGGGGGAGTTTTGAAGGGGAGGAGGGAGGGGGGAGTTTAGGAGAGGAGGGTCAAGGGGGGCGTTTAGGAGGGGAGGGGCAAGGGGGGAGTTTAGGAGTGTAGGGGCAAGGGGGGGGTGTTTGGAGGGGAGGGGCAAGGGAGGAGTTCAGGAGGGGAAGGGCAAGGGGGGAGTTTAGGAATGGAGGGGCAAGGGGGGAGTTTAGGAGTGGAGGGGCAAGGGGGGAGTTTAGGAGTGGATGGGCAAGGGGGGAGTGTAGGGGCAAGGGGGGGGGGATTTGGAGGGGAGGGGCAAGAGGGGAGTTTAGAAAGTGGATGATTAATGAAAGACGAACATTGATAACAAATTGGGTTTATTGTGATTTTCAAGTTAGCAATCCGATTAAGAACGATGGAGGAGGGATGGAATGAATGTGAATTTTGAGCATGCAGTGATTTAGAGTTATAAGGGATTGAATTATTTTTTTTGAAGTGGAATACGTTGGAGAGGAAATTGAAAAAAGCCTTTTAAATATGAAGAAAAACAGTGTGTTGTAATATACCACTGAATAAAACACTGAAGGGGAAAGTTTAAACACATTTAAATAATATTAAAACAGAACCGTGAACAATCTTAAATGCACAAAATTCCAATGGGGGAGGGCCGAGAGGGACCACCACGAGTCACGTGAACAGGACAAAAGGTGGATGGCAAGGAGATAATGGGGGCGGGGCAAGCAGCACACCTGGACAGAAGTACAGGATGAGAAAGTGAGTTTGAAACCTTTGAGTGCTTGGTCTGTTCCATTTATTTATTATTAATGTCTTGTCTCTCCCATATCCATATGCATTTTAATCTTCTTCTCCTCCTCTTCCCTTTATAAGAGTTAAGGTCAAATGGTACCAATCTCCTGATCGACCTTGACCATGATCCTCCTCCACTCTCGTCTGTTCTCAACCATTCTCGATCTCCACTCTCCAACCACCACCCCCACCTTACTGATATCCCTCTTCACACAAAGCTCCCATCTCAACCGTGGTTTACCTCTTTTCCTCCTACCTTGTTCCCTCAACCTATCTGCTCTCTTTGCCATTCCCTCTTTCCCCATCCACACCAAGTGTCCAGCCCATCTCAGCCAGAATTTCACCAATCCCCCCCGTCAAGTTCATCTGCACACCAATCTCCTCCCTCAGTTCATCCATCCTCCTTCTATCCACTCTCTTCACTACTACAATCCTCCTGACGCAGTTGTTCTGCAAACATACAGCCTTTGTTGTCTCTTTGCCAGTGCCACCAACTCCAGACCGCAAATATAGGCCGACGTTACACAAAATATCAGAACCTTTTCTTTCAATCTCCTTGAAATCTTCCTGTCTGCCATTACTCCGATACATTTTAATGAAGCATTTATTTCTAAGAAACATCATCCTGTCTTTTGCTTTATCACGCATGAGCGACCACCAGTCTCGGATTTACTTGAACGATCCTTGGGGAATTGCATATTGTAAATTGGTTAATTTTGAATGCAGTATATTTAAGCATTGCTTCTGTCATTTGCAGAGGTCTTTTTTTGATCTTTGGCGCAGAGCATCCACATTAGCCTGGCCTCTGACATGACAGTATTTATGCCAAGTTTGTTCAAATTCTGCCAAAACTTTGACGAGTTGGCAAACAAATAAGCAAACCTTTGACACAGTGCATTCAGAAAGTATTCAGACCCCTTCACCTTTTTCACATTTTGTTATGTTGCAGCCTTATGCTGAAATCGTTTAAATTCATTTTTTCCCAAATCAATCTACACTCAACACCCCATAATGACAAAGAGAAAACAGGATTTTAGAAAGTTTTGCAAATTTATTAAAAAGAAAAAACTTAAATATCACATTGACATAAGTATTCAGACCCTTTGCTATGACACTTGAAATTTAGCTCAGGTGCCTCCCATTTCTCTTGATCATCTTTGAGATGTTTCTACACCTTGATTGGAGTCCACCTGTGGTAAATTCAATTAATTGGACATGATTTGGAAAGGCACACACCTGTCTATATAAGGTCTCACAGCTGACAATGCATATCAGAGCAAAAACCAAGCCGTGAGGTCGAAGGAACTGCCTGCAGACCTCAGAGACAGGATTGTGTCGATGCACAGATCTGGGGAAGCCTACAAAAAAAATCTCTGCTGCATTGAAGGTTCCCAAGAGCACAGTGGCCTCCATAATTCTTAAATGGAAGAAATTTGGAACAACCAGGACTCTTCCTAGAGCTGGCCGTCTGGCCAAACTGAGGAATCGGGGGAGAAGGGCCTTGGTAAGAGAGGTGAACAAGAACCCGATGGTCACTCTGGCTGAGCTCCAGAGATCCTGTGTGGAGATGGGAGAAACTTCCAGAAGCACAACCATCACTGCAACACTCCACCGATCTGGGCTTTATGGCAGAGTGGCCAGACGGAAGCCAAACAGTTCAATCTTGGTTTCATCAGACCACAGAATCTTGTTTCTCACAGTCTGAGAGTCCTTTAGGTGCTTTTTTTGCAAACTCCAAGCGGGCCTTCATGTGTCTTTCATTGAGGAGAGGCTTCCGTCTGGCCACTCTGCCATGAAGCCCAGATCGGTGGAGTGTTGAAGTGAAAGTTGTCCTTCTGGAAGTTTCTCCCATCTCCACACAGGATATCTGGAGCTCAGCCAGAGTGACCATCGGGTTTTTGGTCACCTATCTTACCAAGGCCCTTCTCCCCCATTGCTCAGTTTGGCCTGGCGGCCAGCTCTCGGAAGAGTCCTGGTTGTTCCAAACTTCTTCCATTTAAGAATTATGGAGGCCACTGTGGTCTTGGGAAACTTCAATGCAGCAGAGATTTTTTTTTGTACGCTTTCGCAGATCTGTGCCTCGACACAATCCTGTCTCTGAGGTCTGCAGGCAGTTTCTTCGACCTCACGGCTTGGTTTTTGCTCTGATATGCATTGTCAGATGTGAGACCTTATATAGACAGTGTGTGCCTTTCCAAATCATGTCCAATCAATTGAATTTACCACAGGTGGACTCCAATCAAGGTGTAGAAACATCTCAAAGATGATCAAGAGAAATGGGAGGCACCTGAGCTAAATTTCAAGTGTCATAGCAAAGGGTCTGAATACTTATGTCAATGTGATATTTCAGTTTTTTCTTTTTAATAAATTTGCAAAACTTTCTAAAATCCTGTTTTCTCTTTGTTATTATGGGGTATTGAGTGTGGATTGATGAGGGGAAAAATGAATTTAAACGATTTCAGCATAAGGCTGCAACATAACAAAATGTGAAAAAAGTGAAGGGGTCTGAATACTTTCTGAATGCACTGTATTACTGTCGTTGTCCATTTGAGCGGGAGCACATATAGCATTGACTTGAATACATTAATTAATTTAATGTGTTCTGATGAAAGTGTTTTTGACTTTAATAAAGCATCACCTGTGGTTTTTGCCAACTCACCCAAAGTATAGAAAAAAATACTGATCACATACTTGACCCAATATGTTCATTTCAGGTGAACGATAGATGTGAGAATCCGCAGTAAGTTTCTTATCATTTCCAAATGGTCATCCAGAGCTGGTGTTTTTGTAAGGTTGTGAGAATTTTGGCGTGTTGCTAAGGTAAATGCAATCAGCGCAGAATTAACTCCGGTTCTGTGTTTTCTGCCTCTGTTCAGACATATTAGCGTAGTGGGTGGAACGGTGCGGCACGTGGCCCTTTCGGTGAAGAGAAATGCTCCCGATCCCATACTGATGACAAACAGATGATCGGACTAAATGTGCAATGAGATCCCTTGGTCCGACACACCGCACCATTCATTCGTCACATTGTCAGTTTCGACTCCCGGCGGTCATTGTCGTGGCTCGAGCGAATGATTCGACAGAGGGACAAATATATGGAGTCAATTCTATTCCGTCCAGGCACCTGTGTCCTCACAGCATGCTCTGATGACTGAAATGATGTGTCAAAGGAAGCATCTGCTCCAATGAAGGGCCACTTACTCACTCTCTCCCTCAGTGCATTATTTACACGTTACGACTCATTGAAGATCCCACCAGGAGGTGTAACTATTTATGAGCAGTTGTGTATGAGTTGGAGGGCTAGTTGTTGTTCTGTGAGTTTTGACAAATACCGTTAGTCTTTGCTTTTTGATAATAGAGAGGCTTATACAATATACATACAATATTTGAAAGATGAGAACGTAAGGACACAATTGTGAAAGCTTTATGAGTTTTTAATTATATATATATATATATACTGTATATATATATATATATATATATATATATATTGTTGTTGTTGTTGTTTAAGCCTAATTGTGGAGCTTATATCTAAATCCCATGCAGGACATAGACGCGAGGATACATTACAGTAATGTTTTGTACTTTTGTATGTAATAGTTTACTCCCTGTCGGAAAAAATGTTGGTGGGAAAACAAATGATGGCATCAAATTAATAAATGGCTTGTACTCAACTCTATCACCAACGCTGGGCTGTTTTTTAGGCTCCGTGTTAGGATTATTAGTATTATTCTAGTTCTGCCAATTTTTTTGTGTTTTGACTAAAAAAAAGTTCAGCCGGCTATGCCAATCTGTTTCTACTCATTCGGAATGATCATCATTTACATTACAGTCGATATTGCTTGTTAATGCTCGATCATTGTGCAATACGGTGATTATAATCACCCAGTACAGTGATATAAATCCAGTGGCAATTACTGAAACTTGGTTTACTCCAGAAAAGCCATCCACATGTTTTGATTTACCTGCATTTACTCTCTATCGTTCTGACCGTGATGGCCGAATGGGAGGAGGAGTTGCACTTTATGTTCGACGTGATAGCAACGCCAGACAAGTGTTCAACAATGTTGTCCCAACATATCTTGAAATTCTTTGGGTTTTACTGACATCGTCATCCACTGTGCGTTTGATGAGGAACGTCTACGCAGGTGTTTATGCTCCGCCACGTTCTCCCCCACGTTCTCCCCACCATCAGGATATAACAGACCACATCATTGAGATGGTTGACCTGATCAATTCAAGGAGGAGGCGGCAGTATTAATTATGTGGGATTTTAATGACCTCCACACTGATGTTATTGAACAGCACACCCTGATGTCACAGTTAGTTGTGACAACGACACGAGGCAATGCAGTACTTGATAAGATTTTGACAAACTTTCAAGAACTTTATACGGAATCAGTAATTTATGTGCCTCAATTGCATCTTGTCATCACTGTGTTGTTATAGCCCGACTGTATGACTCTATTCAACCTCTGAAATCCACCAGGTCTAAACTAAGACCTTTTTGGGAATCATCCATCCGTAATTTTGGACAGTGGAATGCAGAGTATAATTGGGCTGATTTTAACTCCACCGATGATCCTGATGAGATCGTAGAAATTTGAATGAGCCGTGTTTCAATAATTCTTTCCATGCAGCGGGATTTGTAGATATAGAGGTGCAACATTTTGCGGTTTTTCCAAGATGGCGCCTGTACCACATGACATATGACGTCATGGTTATCATTAAAATATTCCACAGGAGGAGGTGCTCCTATGGTGAAAATATCGTGCCCATCAGACCAACATTTGACGATTATTTTTTTTTTTTCAATGATCGGATAAGTGTTGTACTTGTCGAATTATGATGTCATAACAAAGGCACCGATGACATAAGCATTAACATATCTTATTCCCCAAGGGGAGTACTTGACAATGAGCCATGTTTAAATTTTTTCCATGGAGCGGTTTCAGAGATATAGAGGTGCAACTTTTTTTGATTTTTTCCCAAGATGGCGTCTGTACCACGTGACCTATGACGTTATAATTATCATTAAAAATTCAACAGGAGGAGCCGCACATATTCTGAAATTGTTTTGTCCATCGGACTAACAGTTGCAAGGAATTTTCGTTTTATTCATACTGATCAGATCAAGCGTTGTACTTGTCGAATTATGATGTCATAATTAAGGCACCGATGACATCACCATCAACATATCATATTCCCCATGGTGAGTACTTGACAATGAGCCATGATTCAATTTTTTCCATTTAGTGGTTTGGGAGATATAGAGGTGTAACGTTTTTCCAAGATGACGTCCATACCGCGTGACCTATGACGTCATAATTATGAATAAAAAAAATTATACAGGCGGAGGTGCTTCTATGGTAAAATTCCATGTCAATCCGCCCAACGGTTGCCGAGAAAATGCATTTAAAAAATGCAGACATGGCACACGGCACACGCAATTGAATGCTTAACCCTGCTTTTTGCTTCGCGAGCACGGGGTAATAAAGGGAGGGGGATACGAGATGGGGAGAGAGAGGGAAGCACACAAGCACAACAGTAGAGAACAGGGACATTGGGAGATCTGTGGAAGGGAGAGGGTTGGGGGTGTAGGGAGGGGGGGTGGGGGAGCAGGAAGGAAGTGGTACACTGTATACAACAAACTGACACTATTAGGAATTTCAGGAATGAAGTCAGAGATTGAAAGAGTTGGATTTGGAATGTATTAACAGGGGTAGAAAAGATCAAGATTTTGGATGGGGGAAGATAACAGATGGTTGTGAACAGCTGTTTTAAAGACCTGGAGGGAGGAGTGCGACTGAGGAGAGTGTGGGAGTTTGTTCCAGAGCCGGGATAAAAGAGGAATGAAGGAGTGAAGGTGAGCAGAGAGTGTTGATTTTGGCAGTTTCACAAGTAGAGGGATGCTAGCAGTTCTGTGTGTCCTGAAGGAACATTTGGGGGACACAGTACAGACAGAGCTGGGGGAGCGAGGCCAGAGAGGAGTCGGTAGCAGACAGAAAGACCACCAATCTGCCTGTGGTGAGTGAGTGAAAGGCCCTCAGAGTCAGCTTCATCGCGGGAGATTCCAATGATCCTGACAGCTTTGGTTTCTGCAGCGTGAAGCCGAGCGAGGTGTGAGGCAGGAGCATCAGCCCAGAGGGGAGAGCAGTATTCCATTGAGCTGCGGATGAAAGCTTTGTATGTGGTGAGGAGCTCAGAGGTGCCAAGGAAGAACTTCGCACGACGGAGGATGCCCAGTCGGCGATTGGCTTTTGAGGCCAGCTTGGAAATGTGGTTTTCCTTGGAAAGGTGGTTTTCCTTGGAAAGATCATGGCTGATATTGAGTCCCAAAAGCTTGAGTGACAGAGCTTCTTAAAGAGGATTTTTGAGAATGTAGATGGGAGGGTTTTCCAAATGGTCTTTTCGGAGAGACCATAGTAAGAGTGTGAGATTTGTCAGGATTGAAAGACATGTTCCACTTGTTTGACCAGTTTGTGATTTTGTCCATGTCTGCAGAGAGTGAAGAGGCTGCTGCCTGCCAAACTGAGGGTTGGGATATGGAGCGGCAGAGAGTGGAGTCATCAGAAAAGAGATCGAGAGGATTTTCCAGAGAGTCAGAAAGATCATTGATGAGTACCAAAACAAGCACAGGGCCCAGAACACTGCCTTGTGGATCTCCAGCCTGAAGAGGAAGGGGAGATGAGAGAATTCCATCCAGGGCCACACGTTGACTGTGACCGGAGAGGAAGTCCGCAAGCCATGCATGGAGATTTCCATGGATACCATAGGAGGAGAGATTGGTGAGCAGAGTGGGGTGCCAGCCTGTATCAAGGCTTGGGATATGTCAAGGGAGACAGCTCTGATTTCCTGTTTGACGTTGAGGGCCTCCATCCATAGTTGAGACAGCAGAAGCAGCATGTCCAGAGTAGAGTGACCTGGTCTGAATCCAAATTGATGATCAGAGGTCAAGTCATTGGAGAAGATGAAGGATTTAATATCAGAAGCGATGATGGATTCCATGACCTTGCTGATGATTGGGAGCAGGCTAATTGGTCTGCAGTTGCAAGGATCTGTTTTTGCACCTTTTTATGTAAATTGGTGAAGTGGTTCAACAACCATCTTTGCCTTTTAATAATGCAATGGGTCGCTGCACATGATGTCGGTGATTTTGTTAAATATCGTCAACTAAGGAATATAGTTCAGTGTCATATCAGAAAAGCTAAGGTATCTTACTTTCAGAACAAAGTCGAATACCATAAAAGATCAGAGCCTGGAAAAAGGCACAGACAGATCGGATTATTGACTGGAATGAAGTAGTCCTATAATCTTGCTTTTGTTGACCAATTTCCTCACCAGCTAGCTCATGATCTTAACAAGCATTTTTCCCGTATCTGTACTATGTTATCTCCGCTGGACCTTGCACCTCTTACAGCATATCTTCCGGCTGCTGTGGCTCCACTAACAATCCAGCAACACGAGGTTTACTTTCGTCTTAGACGTCTCAACGCATCTTCGGCACCTCATCCCAGTGATGTACCTACTCGTATCTTTCACAGAGTTTGCACTGGAAATATCAGGCCCTGTTACAAAGATATTTAACAAATGCTTACAGAATGGTTACTTCCCTGTTAAGTAGAAGTTTGCTTCAGTATGTGCAATTCCTAAGACTACCTACTCGTGTTACTAAATTTGATCAGCTACACCCGATCTCAATTACCTCTGTTTTAGCTCAGGTGTTTGAGAGTTTTCTTACTGACTCGTTGATGGTCGATTTTAAAGCTCATATCCTGCACAGTTTGGAAACATGGAAGGAAGTTCTATCAAGCACTATTTAGTCCATATGCTGAATGTTATACATCGAAATCTTGACCAACGGGGTCATTATGCAAATATTTGCACTTTCGGCTTTACCAAGGCCTTCGACCTGGTCAACCACTCAATGTCATCGAAAATATCATTCAGCTTGGGGTTGATGCTTCCACCCCTACCTACAGTGTGCAGTTTCCTTTCCGATCGTTCCCAGGTGGTTCCATATCAAGGGCAGACCGAATTATTTGTGTCTCGTCTGTGGAGTTCCACAAGGCACCAAACCTGGACCGATTTTGTTCCTTGTTCTGGAGAATGACACGGCTGTAATAACAGAATATCGTTGGGAATATGTGGATGATTTGAGCCTGGTTGAAGTGTTGAACAGAACTCAGCAAAGTTCGATGCAAGCTCATGTTGATGCAATTGGTGATTGGTGTTGCCTTAACGATGTTAGACCGAAGCCGGAGAAATGTAAGATTATGCAAATATCTTTTCTTCAGAATGTTCCACCCCAATTAAACATCGTCATTGGTAACATCCCTCTGCAAAGAGTTCAATCGTTTACTCTCCTTGGTGTTATACTCCAATCCGATCTGAAGTGAAATCGTCAAATCCACCATATATTCAGTCCTATGCGCAACAACTTCGTCATTTTGCGCAGCAACCCTGTCATTTTGGTTTACAGTTGTTGAGTGAACACAGGAATGAGCTTCTCTTGCCTTTTGGACGTGGTCTTCTAAAATGTGATCGTCACCATGGCATTCTTCCTCCTACCCGACAATCTGTGTTTCGATATAATATGCAACTCGGGAATGCTCAACATCTTGACTCCAACAACATCCGACTTCCTTTCTTCTCTGGGAGAGCATTCTTTACCACTAAATCACTCGAATCCTGCAACATCATGAACTCCCGTGCCCTCACCACCTTAAACTCCTGGTTAATGATGTCAAGGGAAACACGAGTTTTCCACCCTGACCATAGAAATCAATGTTCGTCAAACAGCGTGGCACTCCCAACCATACATACAGTAGTCTGCATATGGGACATGGGTAACATGTGTTGAAGTTAATCTGTACTTGAATTTCCTTGGAATTTACACATGGGGGAAACTAAGAATTATCACCGAAGACTCAGAGATACAATAATTCAACAATTCCTTTTTTGACTGGAATGCTTAATTATGTTATGTTGGTGCATAAAATTAATTACATGCATGATATCTGTTTGTTGTTCTTCTTAAGTTTTCTGATATTTTAGGTTATTTTGTTAGAATTTGTTATTTTTTCTAACACCTGGGTACCAGCTTCCTGGGATGAATGATCCCGGTGTGTACCCCGGTTTAGAATAGGTACACCGTATCCCTGTGCATCGTAAGAGATGACTAAGGGTTGGCGTCAGGAAGGGCATCCGGCCATAAAAACATTGCCTCAAACAGGGAACCATGATTGTCATGGGGCCCACAAGGCTAACCCCCGCTATAGCGGGGAAAATGGCCTTAAAACGATCATTCATTCATTCATTCATTCAATGTGTATATTAATGTAATTTTATATGATTATTATTATTTTTATGTACATTTGTAAGTTTTATGAAATATTGTTTTATTAATAATAAATCTTTATTGTCCCATATTCAGGGAAATTATTCTTGACTCAAGTATCACATCAGAAGTATCACACTTGACTCAAGTATCACACTCGACTCAAATATCAGAAGAAATTAAATTGTAAACTTGACAAATTTCTGTCTTTGGACTGCCTTGTCCAGTGTTTAATGATTTCAATAAACCGAAATGAATGAATGAATGTGCACATCACACTCTTGGAACTTGATCCAAACGGATTTTTGTATGGCTCCACCGACGAAGTCGCCAGAGGCATTATCTTATCGGGTTGTCCTTCCGTACGTCCGTAATAGGTTTTCGTTAATGCGATAACTTACGAACGGCTGAAGGGATCCAAGTCAAACTTGATACGAGTATGTAAGATGATGCAAAGATGAACTGATTAGATTATGGGGTCAAAATGTCAATGGTTAGAGGTTCCGTTCGGTACACATTCTGTTACCGAGCTAACTAGTGAATCGATGATGGAATTTTGACCAAACTTGGTATAAGTATATATTATGATACAAAGATGAACTGATTAGATTTTGGCCTCCAAGGTCAGAGGTCATGTTGGTAAAAATGTGATACTTGGGAACAGCTGAAGGGATTTAAAGCAAACTTGGTACAAGTATGTATAATGATGTAATAATGTGGGCGGAGGCATGTCGGTCGACGTCGTGACGTTGAAGTGTGCCGTTCTAGTTTTATTTTGGCCTGTATTAGTGGCCATCTTGGATTTTGTCCCTTGGCAGACAACTTAAGCACCCCTTGGTGGTGTTGAAGTGTGAGTATAAAGCTTCTACTCTTAAAAACACTGAAATCTCTCTGTTATGTTACGTAATCACAAAAACATTTGACAAAGCAGTGCCTTTCGAAATGTCGTTTGGCCCACTGATGCTTAATGGGCCGCATAAAGTAATATACTTTACTTTTTTTTCCTAACTGATGATGGAGTTGGGCTCCATTTCTCCAGAAAATGTATGAAAGGTCGATGTGGATGGCATACTTGGACTGCTTGGAAGTCAACAGCACTGCTCGCAGTTGTAGTTGTTTTTGTTATTGCTGCTCTTGTTCACTCAGGCACCAGTTTGATGGAGCGGTGAAACAGCTTGGAGGTTCATCATCAGCGCAAACCCAACACAGCACCATCATGACCAGGGACATCCAGCGTGCTCGGGAAACCCTACAGTATGCCAGCAATTTGGTGCGCGGACGTGCATACCAGCTCGAAGTTAACAAAAAGGTGCTCATAGCAAAAGTGGAATGTATATAAGTACTGGGAATGACATTTGTTCCTATTGGATCGTTCATTTACTGCATACAAATTTCAGAATTGCATCTGTTTCTATATTTAGTATGGGGAGCATTCACACATCCAGACTGCTAGGACATACAAGCTTTACCTCCATGAGAATTTTGCACCTGCATGACTTGTAATTCGTGGAAAGCACTCGTAACTGGAAGAACAAACACAGACCTATTGTGGTTCTCGAATAACCTGTTTAGGCCCAAGCTTTCGTGCTTGTTATTAGTTTCAAAAAAGGAAGCTTGATCATTTCACTGATCAATCACTGGTAGTTGACCTATGTCTGGCACTTACCTTCACCGATCTGTGTTTGGCACATCAGTAATTAAATATATGAGTGAGTGTATTTGTTCCTTTTGTGTTTCCAAACCCCTGTGCCAATTTCCATGAAATTTGCTCTTCTGTTCACACGCGGAAGGTCAGTATCACAATAACAACTTTCAACTGTTAATCAAATTGATGTAAAAACATAAAATAACAGCTGGTACAGAGCAAGCATTATGTCATGTGATGTTTGCCCTGTCCTCACCTCACATTGGCCCGGGCGGTGGTGCGTCACTTCCTTGGCTGGGAGAGGTTCTGAGCTTGGATTGTGCATGTACAGAAGGTCAAGGCTCTGTCAGGAATCAAGAATCAAACCTATTGCATTTAAATATTTATTTTCTGTGTGCAGAGTGGAGATTAATATACAACGGGTCCACACTGTCCTCAAGACAACACTCAGTATGTTGTTGCAAGATCATGTTTGACAAACAAACGAGGAGTCAATTTCGTCCATCATTGCCATGCTGTACTAACCCTGGTGTTGGGCTAGCGGCTAGGGTGCCGGCTTAGGATCCTAGGATCCTGGGTTCGAATCCCGGTCGATCGCTGAATTAACGCCAGGGGGGTTGACTCAGCCTGTCATCCTTCCGAGGTCGGCAAATTGAGTACCAGTTCACTGGTAATTCACTGTTTGTCGTTAAAGGCGGCAAAAAGGGTTGGCGTCAGGAAGGGCATCCGGCCGTAAAACATTGCTTCAAAAAGGGGACCAAAAAACAACAACAACCACGGTTCCCGAAAAAGGCCAACCCCCGCTTTGCGGGGAAAAATGGCCTCTAAAGGTGGTTATTATTTATTTATTATTGCCATGCTGTACTAGAGCCTGGTGTTGGCTTAGCGGTTAGGGTGCCGGCTTGGGATCCTAGGATCCTGGGTTCGAATCCCGCTCGATCGCTGAATTAACGCCAGGGGGGTTGACTCAGCCTGTCATCCTTCAGAGGTCAGCAAATTGAGTACCAGTTCACTGGTAATTCCCTGTGTGTCGAAAGAGGCGACTAACAGGGTTGGCGGCAGGAAGGCATCCGGCCATGAAACATTGCTTCAAAAAGGGGACCACGGTGCCTCAAAAAGGCCAACCCATGCTTTGCAGGGAAAAATGGCCTCTAAAGGTGGTTCTTCAGGTTAGCTTATTTGGTTGCCTGTTCACTCGTAAGCCATCCATCTAGAATGGGTGTCATCTATAGCCCATCTTGTGTGAGATGGACTTCCACTATTAACTGCCATTCTGCTGCTGTGTCAGTTGCATAGTTCCAGGTACCAACGCCAAATTCTCTGCTTGGAATTTGCTGTATAACTAACGCTACCGGCAACAGATGGGAGTACGGAGACGCAGATGTAGCACATTTGTCATGCCCCAACTGACGTCTTTCACAGTACATAAATCCCCCTGTATAAATAATCCCTATTATTTTATTCATCTCAATTGATTTTTTATTTCGATCCTGACAGCAAACACACCGCACGCGGATTATGAATCGCATGGATTCTTGCCAAAGGAGACCAGTTTGTTCTTAATAGGCACTTTGGGAATGCAACAAAAGCTTATATAGGATAATTCATCGCAGGAGTCAAGTTGTTCAGGACAAAAGTGAGCTTCGGCCGGGTGAAGTGGCGGCTGCTTGATCCAGAGTGAAGTGGAAAGTTAAGGCATTTGCTTAAAGAAGGACTGTGCATTTGATGATGATAGAAAATATTTATTTTTGGTGGATTTTTCACATTTGCTTTCTCCACTGATGAATTATTCAAATAACTAGCACAAGCAAACGTGATAACCTTTATTACAAACCATATAAATTGCTGTAATGATGGCAGGTGGAGGAGCATTTGAGGCACTGGCGGAACATGAATAAAGATGGCATGCTGTATGGCCCCGAGTTCACCATCAAGCTGAGGTCACATACAGTGTGGGAAAAAAGCAACATCCAATTTGCTTGCACAATCCAAGCCTGGCCTCGGCCTACTGTCTGCTGGTACATGCCATCATCGTGCTAACTGTACTGCAACACCCAGGCTGGAATCTTATATCTGCTCTTGTTTCCTTCTACATGCTATTCTCTTTCTTTCTTTTGTGTCCGTTTGGTGGTCATCACTTTATCTTCTATAATCGCTTGGTTATCTGCATTGCCGATGAAACCTTGATCTGCATTAACAACGTTTTCACACATTTGCATTTGATGTACATCAACATGTAGCAACATATCTCAAGATTATATTGACGTACATTTTACAGTCATCTATTATGTTCAACAATATTATTATGGGGAAAATGAGGAGAGAGGATCCTACAGGTTTTCATTGCCATTGTTCAGTATGTGTTTGAGATAAAGCGTACATCATAATTTGAAGATGACTATGAGGCCCCATTATAGGAGAGGACTTCTTGCAGCTTGCAGGGATATCAACTGGAGCTGTACAGGCCATAAAATGCTTGAAACTACTCGAATACATGGAATAACATTGGAATTTATTTCTGTATTTTTTTGATACCGATAGTAGGATTGTCGAATTTAAAGTGGTAACAGTATATGCAGCAATTGAGTAGTTAAGATAAGCCAGATGTGTAGTCAAGGGGTAGGCATGTCGTTGATGGTTGAGTGGAATTCTGGCCCATGGTTAAAGGGAGAGGTTGGAACAGCTCGCTGAGGTTGCATGCCATAGAGCAGCTTGGCCAAACAATGAATTGTAATGAGTAGATGAAGATGTGCCTTCATACATGGACTTGCATGTCATACTGTTACTTACAGCAAGAAAAGTACCAGTTTAAGGTCTCAGCCGAATTGAGTTCACGGTCTCGAGGCGTGGCTCAAATGTCATGGATTGAGTCTTGAGTCACGTAGCTGTTTTTTCCCGATATTATTTTAGTGTAAGTTTTGCGACCGAGAGGCGACCTGACAAGGGTTGGCTCTTAGCCACGGAAATGTTCTCGACTCATTTTTGATACCCTGCTGTCCTTTCAAAAGAATAAGTATACCTACCTGCTTATATTGGTGTATACTACTTCCCCAGTCACCCACACCAGCCTCACCTCCGAGTTTTTTGGCCTCTCTTTTTTCCATGAACTTCTTTTTGTTATTGGAATTAAGATACTTTGATAATCGCATGTATTGAAAGATTAAAAAGTAGAAGAGCACTCGGTAGAAAGCATACCTCCGCCAGGCTGAACAGTTTGTTTTTATCCGACTGATAGGCCGGATCTGGATCCGGACCTGAAATAAAATCGAATCGGCTTGTTCTTGCCACCTAACCGACTCATCCACCCAATTTTGTCATAATCCGTCCACAACATTTTTGAAATATCATGCTATACATAGTTTTTGGCCCTATCACTCATTGGTGACGAATTACTTTCAAATTTAAAAAGCTCTTGTATCCTGATCCGTATTCAGATCTTCACCAAAATCTATTCGATTCGTTCTCGTCACACACCCAACGTGTCCACCTAGTTTCCTCCAAATCTGTCCACAACTTTTTGAAATACCATGCTGTACTGTATATCATTTTGACCCTATCTCTCAATTATGAAGAATCACTTAAAAATAAAAAATAAAAATCATATCTGGATCCTGATCTTCACCAAAATCAAACCAATTGGTTGTTGTCACACACCCAACCTGCCCACCAGGTTTTGTCTGAATCCATCCATGACTTTTTGAGATATCCTTCTCACAGACAGACAAACATGGGTGGAAACATAAACTCTGTCCACCTTCGGTGGCGGATGTAATAACAGTGGTGTGAGGTACATATCTGAAAATTGTGTGGTTCTTTTTAGTACAATAACTTTGCAAGATTATGGTGGATAGAAATTGTCCTGATCGCAAAGTTAAAACGCATGCCGAACAACAATATTATATATTTAATGATTTATTAGGAAACTATAAGAGCATTTGCACTTAGTATAAATTGAACTTAGTATGAAACATCATTTTTTTCAGACATTCTTTTGATTGTCTTGGAAGGCAGAAACGTGTCCAGAACTGATGTTTAAAGTACAGATATGCACACTTCTTCAGAAGTTTTGTGTTTGGTAATCTTACGAGTTTTGCAAGTCAAAGTATCAAACAGTTCTAAAACGATAGATAGTTTTCACTGCTGTTTATTGAACCTCGAGTTTCCTGATGTTTGTTGCAACTTTGTGATGCCTTTACAGCTAAACACTGTTTTGTTTAAATCCAGGATACACGTGTTCTCCCAGTGATCACCTTCTGGCTAAACTTCCAAAATCCAGGGTGACTGCACACCTCAATGCTTTTGTTCTTCTCTCCTGCCGTCTGTGAGACCACCTCCCTGTGGCTCTTTGATACATTTTCACTTCCAGGGATTAAAAGCAGACAGTGCATGCACCTTATCATCCCCATTCTTGTTCGCAATATTTTTTACCCCTATTACCCCAACCTAACCCAATCCTCTTACTTGCAGGTTGTGTGTGTCTGTCTGTCTTTATGATCGCTATCTCTCTATGACCTATGACCTCTCTATCATCTCTCTCTCATCTCAAAATCCTTCAATTGTTGATATTTTGTACTGGGTGTAGATGCATATCTTTTTTCATAATACTTTTGATTTCCATGCTAATTGCCATGATTTCTTTGATTACTGAAGAAAACAAGCATTGGATTTCCATGCAGGTTTACTGAATTATTTTCAGTCCATAATTTTCTGGAGCTAATATTTCTTCCTGAAAATTTTCCTTTTATTAGGTACAAAAATATGGTTCCAATTGAAGGCTTGCCAAATGATGGCAAATACAAGATCGAAAACAGGTTTGGGATTCACACTCTGGAGATTTTGGAGTAAGTTTTCTTCCACTATGTCGCAGTCATTTCTTAACATTTCAAATGGTTGATCGAAGATTCTTTAGTAAAAATAAAGCGACTATGTTTATTTCTTCTTCACTTTAAAAAAACTGTGACTGCATAGTGAAAGTCAGAAATGATTAGCTGTATTACAAAATTATACCACATACTCTTGTGTTGAAAACTCATGAAGCATTGCTATTTAGCCATAACCGAGATTAAAAATAAAACAATAGGTTTTAGTAGAGCAGTATTTCATGTCATGCTTTCTCACAACACCTACGATTATTGTTTTAATGCAGGTGTTTCAACACAAAGTTGGACCATTTTGCACTTGTGAAGTCACCATGGCTGTGTTGAAACTGAGAATTTTTATGCATTCATTTTTTTAACCTCCGCAGCTGTCAGCTCGAGGACACTGGTCAATACAGCATTTGTGCCATTAATGCTCAGGGTGAAAATGCAAGCTACGCGTCGCTGGTCGTTAAAAGTACGTCGTTAGCCCTGTTGTGATATGCGCTTGCTGTGCCAGGCCTTACAATGACAAATTGCAAGCACATCAGGAAATCGTTTGCGTTCCCTCAGAGATGAAATCCGCATGCGCGTAGCTTTCTCTGTTAGCAATATTTGGATTCACAAGATCCTGTGATGTTTTAAACAAACCTAGGCCTATTGGCTGACTTACTTTGGATAATGCAATCCTGCAGGGATGTGATCACAGATGTGGTATGTAATAATAATAATAATAATAATAATGCATTTATTTTATATAGCGCTTTTCAGGAAGCCCAAAGACGCTTTGACAGAGTGCAAAACATAATGCATAGCAAAACATAAAAACAATTGCAAAAAAAGAAGAATCAATAGGGAAATATTCAAAGCACAAAGGAGGGAGAAGGAGAGGAGATAGTCAGGGGTTAGATGCTGTGGGTTAAATGTTGAATGCAGTGTTGAACAGGTGGGTCTTGAGTGATGTTTTGAATGTGGTGAGTGAGGAGGAGTCTCTGATGGTGTGAGGTAGCGAGTTCCAGAGGGTGGGAGCAGCGATGGAGAAGGCCCTGTCCCCCCAGGATCTAAATTTGGTCCGGATGGGGGGGGGGTCAGGAGGTTGGTACCAGCAGAGCGGAGGTTGCGGGTGGGAGTGTGTCTGGAGAGGAGGTCAGCCAGGTAGGATGGGGCCAGGTTATGGAGGGCTTTGTAGGTCAAGAGGAGGATTTTGTACTGGATTCTCTGGGAGATGGGGAGCCAGTGAAGCTTGTAAAGGACTGGGGTGATGTGGTCATGGGTCCGGGAATGGGTGAGTAGACGGGCAGCGGAGTTCTGAATGTATTGGAGTTTATTGGTGATTGTTGAGGGTGAACCATAAAGGAGGCTATTGCAGTAGTCCAGACGGGAAGTGATGAAGGTGTGGATGAGGGTTTCTGCAGCCACGGAGGAGAGGGATGGACGGAGACGGGCAATGTTTTTCAGGTGAAAGAGGGCTGTCTTTGTGATCTGTTTAGTGTATTTGTCGAAGGAGAGGGTTTGGTCAAAGATGATGCCAAGATTCCGGATGTGAGGGGAGGTGGATACTGGGAAACCGTCGATGTTGAGGGCAAAGTTATGGGTGGACTTGGTGAGCGTTTTTGGGCCAATGATGATTATTTCAGATTTATCACAGTTAAGTTTGAGGAAGTTGATTTGAAGCCAGGATTTTATTTCAGTTATGCAGTTTGTCAGGATAGAGTGGGTGGCGGTGGAGATGGACCTGGTGGAGATGAAAAGCTGGATGTCATCGGCGAAGCAGTGGAATTGGAGACCATGACGGCGGATTAAGTGACCGAGGGGGGACAGGTAAAGGATGAAGAGGAGGGGGCCAAGAACTGAACCTTGGGGGACACCTTGGGGGAGGGGAGCAGTGGGGGATTTGCAGTTATTGATGGAGATGAACTGACGTCTGTCAGAGAGGTATGATTTAATCCAAGAGAGGGCAGTGCCGGTAATGTTAAAGGTGGTTTCAAGTCGGGTGAGGAGGATGGTGTGATCGATGGTGTCAAAGGCGGCGCTGAGGTCGAGGAGGATGAGAATGTTGAGGTTGCCAGCGTCAGAGGAGAGGAGAAGGTCGTTGGTGATTTTGAGGAGAGCAGTTTCAGTACTGTGGTTGGAGCGGAATCCGGATTGGAATGTTTCATACAGGTTATTGGCAGAGAGGTGATGTTTGAGTTGAGTGGCTACAGCGCGTTCCAAAACCTTTGACAGAAAGGGTAGGTTGGAGATGGGTCTGAAGTTATTTAGGGTGTCAGGGTTTAGTCCAGGTTTTTTCAGAATGGGGGTAACAGCAGCAATTTTGAGGGATGGTGGGACGATGCCTGTAGACAGGGAGGAGTTTATTGTTGCAATGATAAGTGGAGAGAGAGCAGGAAGGGAGGCCTTGACAAAGCTGGAGGGGATGGGGTCAAGAGTGCAGGTGGCAGTTTTCATTCCGATGAGTTCAGAGAGGTCAGTAGGGGAGACTGGGGAGAATTGAGACAGGGGATGGCAGGATAAGGGGGGGCAGGTGGTTTGAGGGGGAGCGGGTGCGGCGGTGGTCAAGCTGTTGTAGATGTTTTCAATTTTGCGTTGGAAGAATGAAAGGAAGGAGATGCAGTTGTCTATTGTGAATGACTGGGTGGTGGTGTTCAGGGGGCTGAGGAGTTTGTTTATTGTAGAGAAGAGTGCTTTTGGGTTTCCGGAGCCAGAGTGGATAATTTGAGAGTAGTAGGCGGAGCGGGCGCGGGAGAGGGCATCTTTATAGTGTTGTATGTGGTCCTTGTAGGCCTGGGAGTGAACTGTGAGACCTGTTTTATTGCGGAGTCTTTCAAGTTGGCGAGCACGAGTTTTCATCAGGCGGAGTTCAGGGGTAAACCAGGGAGCAGAATGGGTGAAAGAAACTGTTTTGGTTTTTATAGGCGCAAGTTGGTCAAGGCAGGAGGAGAGAGTGTGGTTGTAGTAGTCAGTGAGGTCAGAAGGGGTGTGGAGGTCAACGAAGGGAGAAGTGGACATTTTTTCAGAGAGGGTCGATGAGATTGAGGTAGGTGAAAGAGCGTTTAGCTTACGGAAGTTGATAGTGCGATAATGCCTTGGTGCTGGGGTGGGGATGTTGATGGTCAGAGTGATGGCTAGGTGGTCAGAGAGAGTGAGGTCGGAGCCAGAGAGATGGTGCAAAATTAGTCCAGTAGAGCAGACAAGGTCCAAAATGTGACCACGGTTATGGGTAGGAAAGTTGACATGTTGAGTGAGGTTAAAGCAGGTGAGTAAATCAGTGAAGTCAGTGGTATGTACTACTGCCATAAATGATTCGGATAGGTAGGTGTATGTGGGGCATTCAAAAAGTTCAACAATCGACACACTCACAATAATCCATGACACATCCACTTTCTATGTTTTAAATATACAAATTTATCTGATTGGAAAGAAAATCTTTTCTTCACAGATAAATTATATATTCTGTGTATATACAATATATGTGTAGCAAGGCTTCCGCCGCCGAAATCCAGCGGGGCTTGGGCGATTTTACCCCTGTTTGGAGAACACCCAGCGAGGCCTTCATCAGGGCCGAGCGAGCAAGGGCGTGTCGGGGCCTGGTTCGTCTCATTGACCGAGTGGTTCGCACCAACCGGAGCTGTTTTCGGATGACGTGCTGATGTCCTTGGACTTCGTGCCAGGCTCTGGGCCGACGTGGTGTGGTGCTGACCAGGCTGCAGTGGTGTGGTGCTGATCGGGCCGACGTGGTGTGGTGCTGACCGGGCCGACGTGGTGTGGTGCTGACCGGCCCGACGTGGTGTGGTGCTGACCAGGCCGACGTGGTGTGGTGCTGACAGGGCCAACGTGGTGTGGTGCTGACCGGGCCGACATGGTGTGGTGCTGACCGGGCCGACGTGGTGTGGTGCTGACGGGACCGCCGTAGTGTGGTGTTGACCGGCCCCCGCAGCCGTGGTGCTGATGCCCCCCCCCCCCCCAGAATTTCCATGTCTTAAACATTTCCCGGTGTGTACCCTTGGTTCCGAATAGGTACACCGTATCCCTGCGTGTCGTAGGAGGCAACTAAGAGGGCTGGCGTCAGGAAGGGCAGCCGGCCATAAAAACATTGCCTCAAAAAGGGAACCATGACAATTACAACTACATGTGGGCAGGGTACAGCCTGAAGTGGAGATCAGTTTCTGAGGTTTGGGACATGGAATGTCGGGACAATGACAAGGAGATCAGGAGAAGTGGTGGAAGTATTGGTCAGAAGAAGAGTGGACATATGTTGTGTGCAAGAGACGAGATGGAAGGAAAGTGGTGTGCGAATGGTGAAGGGTAGGCAGGGACAGAAATACAAGGTTGTGTGGCAAGGGTGCCCGGAGGGCGTGAATGGTGTTGGTGTCCTGTTTTCTGAGGAGTTTGTAGATGGTGTGGTGAGTGTGACTAGAGTGAGTGATAGGTTGATGATGGTGAAAATGATGATTGGAAAGCTCTTGGTGAACGTCATCTCGGGATATGCTCCGCAGGTTGGTCGGAGCGATGAAGAGAAGGACAAGTTCTGGTGTGCGATAGAGAAGCTGATGGAAAATGTGAAAGATGAGGAAGTTGTTGTGGTAGGAGGAGACCTAAATGGACATGTGGGAAGGAGTATGGACGGTTTTGAAGGAGTTCATTGGTGTTATGGATATGGTGTGAGAAATGGAGAAGGTGAAAGGATTTTGGAGTTTGCTGATGGAGCTGATTTGTTGATTTGTAATACTCAGTTCCAGAAAGAGGATAATAAGCTTGTTACATACACGTCAGGTGGGTCGACGACAACCGTTGACTACCTGATGGTGCGTAGGCGAGATAGGGGGCACCTCCGGGACACAAAGGTGATCCCGGGGGAGGAGGATGTTTCACAGCACCACGTGGTTGTCTGCGACATAAGGGTGAAAGGTGCGAGGAGAGCTCGGCGGGTGAAGTACCAACCGAGAATGAAGGTGTGGAGGTTGAAAGAGGTGACAGTAAGGGAGGCATTAAAAGAGAGGCTGAGTAGGGTAGAGGATGATGTGGTTGAGCTTGAAAGTGGTTGGAAGTCAATGAAAGATAGTCTGTTGGGAGCCGTTGGTGAGGTATGTGGATGGACAAAAGGACCACAAAGGCACTCGGAAACATGGTGATGGGATGATGAAGTTGGAAAGAGGATTGACGAGAAGAGGAATAAGTTCAAGGAGTGGCAGAAGGCGAAGGGTACGGGAGCAGAAAAAGCAGAGCATGAAAGTTATAAGGCAGCCAAGAAGGCTGCAAAGAAAGAGGTAGTAGCAAAGGCGCAGGAGACATGTAGGAAAATGTTCGGAGAATGCTTTGATTCGGAAGAGGGTCAGAGCGGTATTCAGGATTGCAAAGCAGATAGCGAAAGAGAGGTGTGATGTGATGGGGGTGAGTTGCTTGAAGGATGAAGTGGGACAAATCGTTGTGGACCCAGATGGAATTAAAGGAAGATGGAAGAGATATATGGAAATACTGTTGAATGCAGAGAATGAATGAGATGGCAACATAGAGAGTAACCCAGTTTTAGGACCAGCAGAGAAGATAACCGAGAAGGAAGTTGAGGAAGCGATAAAAGCAATGAAGAGAGAAAAGCGGGAGGCCGACGGGAGTTGTGGGAGATATGTTGAAGGCTGCAGGAAGTTGGGGTGTGAAGAGAATGACAGAGATCTGTAATCTGGTGGTGAAAGAAGGCCGCATTCCAGTGGATTGGGACCTTAGTACCCTTGTCCCTTTTTCAAGGGGAAAGGTGACCCTCTGGAGTATGGCTTCTACTGAGCGATAAAGTTATTGGAGCATGGAATGAAGGTATTGGAAAGGGTGTTGTAGAGGAGGATAAGGAAGAAGGTGAAGATCAACGAAATGCAGTTTGGATTTATGCCAGGAAGAGGCATGACAGACATGCTCTTTATTTTGAGGCAGTTGCAGGAGAAGTACATGGAGCAGAGGAAGAAGTTGTTTCTTGGGTTTGTTGATCTGGCGAAAGCATTATATTGGGTTCCACTCGAAGTATTGACATGGGCATTGAGGAAGTTAGGAGTTGAGGAATGGTTGATCAGAGGAGTGATGGCAATGTACAAAAGAGCACGCACAGCTGTAAGGATGAACGACGGGAACAGTGGTGAGTTTGAGGTGAAGGTCACTCTTACGATGTCTCTCCGAAAAGACCGACTGGACAACCCTCCCATCCACTTTCTGAATAATCCTCTCCAAGAAGTTCTGTCACTCAAGCTTTTGGGTCTCACTATCTGCCATGATCTTTCCTGGGAAAACCACATTTCAAATCTGGCCTCCAAAGCCAGTCGCCGACTGGGCATCCTCCGTCGTGCGAAGTCCTTCCTTGGCACACCTGAGTTCCTCACCACATACAAGGCTTTCATCTGCAGCTCAATGGAATACTGCTCTCCCCTCTGGGCTGGTGCTCCTGCCTCACACCTAGCTCGTCTTCACGCTGTTGAAACCAAAGCATTCAGAATCATTGGAATATCCCGCGATGAAGCTAACTCCAAGGGCCTCTCACTTACTCACCGCAGGCAGGTTGGTGGTCTTTCCGTCTTCTACCGACTCCTCTCTCGCCTTGCCCCCCCAGCTCTCTCTGGGCTCTGTCCCGCAAATATTCCTACAGGTCGCACAAGATCTGCCTGCAACCCTCTTATGGTTAAACTGCCAAAATCAAGAGTCTCTGCTCACCTTCACTCCTTCATTCTTCTTTTCTCCCGCCTCTGGAACAAACTCCCTCACTCTCTTCAATCCCACTCTGCCCTCCAGGTCTTTAAAACAGCTGTTCACCACCATCTCTTATCTTCCCCCATCCAAAACCTTGATCTTTTCTACCCCCACTAATTTCACCCCAATTCCACTTTTTTGAAATACCAACTGCTGTCCTGGAAGTCCTTGGTGTCTTTGTGTTTTATACTTCTCCCTCCCCCCCCCCCCCCCCTTCCCACGCCTCCTCCCCCCAAGCCCTCTCCCTTCCACACATCTCCCTGCTCTCAAATGTTGTGTTTGTGTGCTTCCCCTTCTCTCCCCATCTTGTCTTCTGCTCCCTCTTTTTATATATTTTGTTTGTCTGGTTGATTTGTTTGTGAAGTAAATGTTAGCTCTTTCACGAGCCTCGATTCAGTATACAAAAAAAGAAAAAGAAAAAAAAAGGTGGGAGTGCATCAGGGGTCGGTACTAAGTCCACTACTATTTGTAGCTGTGATGGATGTGCTGGCTCAGAACGTAAAGGAGGGTTTACCGTGCGAGTTGTTGTATGCAGATGATCTGGTGTTGATTGCGGAAAGTATGGATGGACTGAAGGAAAATATGAACAAGTGGAAGGAATGTATGGAGACAAAAGGTCTGAAGGTGAATATCGGAAAGACGAAGGTGATGGCAAGTGGTAAAGCATGTGGTGAGGTGGAAAGAACTGGGAAGTGGCCATGTGCTGTGTGCAGGAAGGGTGTCTGAGTGAACTCCATTCAATGTACAATGTGCGCTGAGTGGGTTCATCAAAAATGTAGTGGTCTGAGAGGGTCATTAACCAGTGTGGCAGCTACATTCAAATGTAAGGTGTGCACAGAGGGAGCTGCAGATGGAGGAAATGTTGAGTTGGATCTTGGAGACGGCATGAAGCTGGAAGGTGTGTAAACATTTTGCTACCTCGGAGACATGCTGAATGGAGAAGGTGGATCAGACTCGGCAATGGTTGCTCGAGTGAGATGTGCATGGAAGAAGTTTCAGGAACTGAGTGCCGTGCTGATGAGGAGGGGAGTGTCGTTGAAGCTGAAGGGGAAAGGTGTATGCTGCATGTGTGAGAAGTGTTATGATTTATGGGAGCGAGACATGGGTAATGAACGTAGAGCAGCAACGAAGGCTGGAAAGGGTGGAAATGCGAATGGTTCGGTGGATGTGTGGAGTATCGTTGAGAGAGAGGAAGACAAATGATGAATTGCGAAAGATGATAGGATTAGGCCAATTTCCTGTGCCTGTGATTGATGCTGTGAAGAGGAACAGGTTGAGATGTTGTTTTTTTTTTTGTGTGTGTGTGTACAAGATCGAGGCTCGTGAAAGAGCTAAGTGTGATCTGGAAGACTTGACTGAGAAAGACTTGACCAAAGATGGTGGAAGAAGAAATGCGGGCAAGGGGATTAACAAGGAGAGATGCAGAAAATAGGGCAAAATGAATAATATTGTCATGGGGACCGCAAGGCTAACCCCTGCTCTAACAGGGAAAATGGCGTTAAAATGCATGTTGTTGTTGTTGTTGTTGTATATATCTATCTATATATCTATCTATATAAATATGCAAACATTTGCGGTTGGGAGTAAATCCAAATGACTCCATGGTAAGATCTCCAACCTTTGATTGAACAATGACTCAACGTTTCGATTAACATGTGACAAAGCCACGCGCCTCCGTTAATCTTCCTCAAGAGTGATAAAATCATCTCAACATCCCCTTATATGCAAAGTGGGCGGGGTATATGCAAAGTGGGGTGGGCAAAGCTGGACAGCCAATTAAACCGTATCACACCGCTCTCGTGAACTGAGAACGTTAGACCAAATTCAAAAATCAACCGCATATTAACGGCTCAAAACAATGCTGTAAGCAATATATATATATATATATACTAGTGGGGTCACCTGTGGGAATCCCATGGGTATGGACGTGTGTGACATTTGGACATCTTGATTTACATGCTGCACATTAAATTTTACAAAATGGTTAAAATGGTGGAATGAACACAATTTATTTATTTCACATAATATGTGACCCCTCACTCCTCTCCACCCTCATGCCTCTCCAATGCTGCTCCTCCTCACACTCCTCTCCAATACCTCCTCACACTCCTCTCCAATACCTCCTCACACTCCTCTCCAATACCTCCTCACACCCCTCTCCAATACCTCCTCACACCCCTCTCCAATACCTCCTCACACTCCTCTCCAATACCTCCTCACATGCCTCTCCAATACCTCCTCACACTCCTCTCCAATACCTCCTCACACTCCTCTCCAATTCCTCCTCGCGCTCCTCTCCAATACCTCCTCACACTCCTCTCCAATACCTCCTCACACTCCTCTCCAACCCCTCACACTCCTCTCCAACCCCTCACACTCCTCTCCAACCCCTCACACTCCTCTCCAACCCCTCACACTCCTCGCCAACCCCTAACATGCCTCTCCAACCCCTCACACTCCTCTCCAACCCCTCACACTCCTCTCCAACCCCTCACACTCCTCTCCAACCATTCACACTCCTCTCCAATCCCTCACACTCCTCTCCAATCCCTCACACTCCTCTCCAATCCCTCACACTCCTCTCCAATCCCTCACTCCTCAACAATCCCTCACACTCCTCTCCAATCCCTCACATGCCTCTCCAATCCCTCACACTCCTCTCCAATCCCTCACACTCCTCTCCAATCCCTCACACTCCTATCCAATCCCTCACACTCCTCTCCAATCCCTCACACTCCTCTACACTCCCTCACACTCCTCTCCACTCCCTCACACTCCTCTCCAATCCCTCACACTCCTCTCCAATCCCTCACACTCATCTTCAATTCCTCATACTCCCCTCCAATCGTGCCTCACTCGCCTCTCCAATCGCGCCTCACTCTCCTCTCCAATCGCTCATCACTCTCCTCTCCAATCGCTCCTCACTCGCCTCTCCAATCTCGCCTCACTCTCCAACCCCTCGCTCCTCTCCAACACCTCCTCACACTCCTCTCCAACACCTCCTCACACTCCTCTCCAACACCTCCTCACACTCCTCTCCAACACATCACACTCCTCTCCAACACCTCCTCACACTCCTCTCCAACCCCTCACACTCCTCTCCAACCCCTCACACTCCTCTCCAACCCCTCACACTCCTCTCCAAGCCCTCACACTCCTCTCCAACCCCTCACTCTCCTCTCCAATACCCTCCTCACACTCCTCTCCAATACCTCCTCACACTCCTCTCCAATACTGCCTCACACTCCGCTCCAATCGGCCCTCACTCTCCGCTCCAAATGCCCCTCACTCTCCGCTCCATTCGGCCCTCACTCTCCAACTTCTTGCTCCTCACTCTCCAACCCCTAGCCCCTCACTCTCCAACCCCTCGCTCCTCACTCTCCAACCCCTCGCTCTCCAACCCCTCGCTCCTCACTCTCCAACCCCTAGCACCTCGCTCTCCAACCCCTCGCCCCTCTCCAACCCTCCTCATCGTTGTTGCAGCAGCATTCTGTGCGGTTCTCCCGTCTCGTGTGGTCTCTGTGCGGTTCTTGCTACATCCTGTTCAAGTCTGCATTGACGTTCGTCGACGGACTCATTCGCCCGTCTCATTCGTTTTCTTGCTACATTCTGTTCAAGTCTGCATTCTTCATCGACCGTCGCATTCATTTTGGAAATGGAAGTTTCCACGCAACGCATGAATTGTCACGATCCTCAAGAGGAAGTGTCTCGTAATTATCAAATGACAAATGGCAAGTAAATTACATTGTGAAAATTAAAGATTTCAAATAAACCTATTTAAAGTGTATGCGCACATAACTAATAAAAAAAAAACGAAGAAATATCTCTCGGTAATTTCCTGAAACATATTTTACTTCCGGATAATAATGTTGAATGAAATAAGAAAGAACGAAGATATATATGTCGTTTTTGTGCCGACTCTCATAAAACGTAAAAGTAATATATCTTAACGGAAAAGAAAAAGCGAATTTTAAATATATGTCGACATTTTCCCCGAATGTTATTTTAGGCGCTATATTTTCGTGTATCATCGTGGCACGATTTTTATAAATATATCTCGTCAATTTCCCGTGTGTGCGTGAATGTTCTCAATTATTTCTGACACCGAGTCTAAAACCATCGATAAAAATAAAATCAGATGGTGAATTCGAGATAAAATCATGAGGGTGGCTCTCAATGAATGGGCTTAGTTTACAGGCCTTTGAGAAATTATTTCGTTCTATAAACGGAAACTTTCTTGGGATTCTCTTCCCGTTTTTCTTCAACCGAGTCTAACACTATGTTAGCGACTGTTAAAAATGAAATGATATATCGAATTAGAATTGAAATAAACCTGTGTGAGAGAGAAAGACAGCATGGGCCTAACTAAACAGGCCTCAAAGCCATTCGAGGTAATAAAATGGTGGATATTTGTTTACATGAAGCCTCTCCAAGAATGGGTGGAGCTATGGGTGGAGCTGCTCTGCAAACGGAGTAAGCCACACCCCCGGACAGACGGACAGAATCACCGTAGCCGATTATAGTATATATATATATATATATATATATATATATATATATATATATATATATATATATATATATATATATATATATATATATATATATACATATATATACTGTGAAACCTTGACTTACGAGTGCACCAACTTACGAGTTTTCCGAGATACGAGCCGTCGCTCGGTCGATTTTTTGCTTTGTGATGCGAGCCGAGATCTGAGTTACGAGCGAGCGAGCTTGGATATAAAACACGTAATCATCGAAAAACATGAGCGAGGTGTGCGTGTTGTCGACATGGTGAGGCAGTACGATCGTAGTACTTCTACGATATGTACGATTTTGAAGCAGAAGGAGTCGATAAAGGCTATAACGCCAGCCAAGGGCGTTAAGATTATTTCAAAGCTCCGGACCTCTGTCCATGAAGAGATGGAGAAGTTGTTGTTTGTGTGGTTGACGGAGAAGCAGCTCGCAGGAGATACCATGACCGAGAGCATCATCTGTGAGAAGGCACGAGACATTTATGGGGATTTGGTGCAGCAGACGGCGGGAACATCAACGGACGAGGCATCGGAAGAGTCATTCAAAGCCAGTCGGGGATTGTTTGATAATTTTAAGAAGAGGACCGGCATTCACTCCGTCGTCAGGCATGGTGAGGCAGCAAGCTCGGATGTGAAGGCAGCTGAAGATTTTATTATAACTTTTGCCGAACTGATAGAAGCCGAAGGATACATCCCCCAGCAAATCTTCAACTGTGACGAGACAGGGCTCTTCTGGAAAAAGATGCCGAGGAGGACGTATATAACGGCAGAGGAGAAGAGCATGCCAGGCCACAACTTGTTCAGAGTGCCGGCGATAGCTCGCCTTCTCTTTGTGGAAGACACGGTGAGATCCTTAACATCCAACAACTAATGGGACGCAAACGGGGCGCCCAGTTTAGCGGTACACACATTGATGAATCACCCTGCCTGTGAAACACCGACATGACAGGTTATAGCTGGGTCGGGATTCAAACCCAGGCTGGACAGTTTAGAGTCAAGTGTGTGTACCTCCAGTCCAGGCCATCCTGCCAACTTGTATGCTGCATACAGGTGAAATATAAAGCGCGAGATATTTATATATATATATTTCAAAAAAAATTGGTGTGGTTTTTGGGGGGCTGGAACGGATTAATAGCATTTCAATTCATTTTAATGGGGAAATTTAATTTGAGAAACGAGCAAATTGAGTTACGAGCTCAGTCACAGAACGAATTAAACTCGTAAGTCAAGGTTTCACTGTATATATAATATAAATATATAGAAATAATATATATATATATATACATATACAGTCACGTGAAAAAGTAAGTACACCCCATGTAAAGTTTTGACTTTTTCAACATATTTCAACATACAGCTATTTGATCTTCATTTCAACAATATTGATAGATAAAGGTGATATAATATAACAAATATCATGAAACATTTACATTTTGTAGTCCATTGTATGATTTAAATAAACATAAATGCAAATTTTGCATGTGGAAAAAGTAAGTACACCCCTACATTTATCACGACTTCAAATATCTAAAATTAGAATCAGGTGCACCAGCTCATGTGCAAATGATGAGAACATCGTTGGAGAACGAGAACAGAACGAGCCTGGTGTTGGCTTAGCGGTTAGGGTGCTGGCTTGGGATCCTCGGATCCTGGGTTTGAATCCCGGTCGATCGCTGAATTAACGCCAGGAGGGTTGACTCAGCCTGTCATCCTTCCAAGGTCGGGAAATTGAGTACCAACTTGCTGGGATGAATGATACCGGTGTGTACCCCGATTTAGAATAGGTACACCGTATGCCTGCGTATCGTAAGAGGTGACTAAGGGTTGGTGTCAGGAAGGGCATCCGGCCATAAAAACATTGCCTCAAACAGGGAACCATGATGTCATGGGGCCCGCAAGGCTAACCCCTGCTCTAGCGGGGAAAAATGGCCTTAAAACGATCATTCATTTATTCATTCATCGTTAGAGAGGATCATGGAGGAACCTGTCTTATTTAAACCTCAGACATTTCGTTTGGTTTGCTCTTTGTTGTTGAAGTGTGCGGCGTCACCATGCCTAGATCAAAAGAGCTCTCTGAGGCCTTCAGAAAGAAGGTTATAGATGCCTACGAGTCTGGGAAAGGATTTAAAAAGATCTCCAAACAATTTGAAATCAATCATTCGACTCTCCGGAAGATCATCTACAAGTGGAGAAGATTCCAAACAACTGCCAACTTGTTCAGGCAAGGCCGCCCCAGCAAGTTCAGCCCGAGAGCAGACCGCAAGATGCTGAAAGAAGTCTCTAAGAATGCCAGAATGTCATCACGGGACCTACAGGTAGCTCTTGCCACTGTTGATGTCAAAGTGCACGAGTCTACCATTAGAAAGAGGCTGCACAAATTTGATCTACATGGGAGGTGTGCCAGGAGGAAACCTTTGCTGTCCAGAAATAACATCAGGGCAAGACTAAAGTTTGCCAATGAACACCTAGGCAAAGACCAGCACTTCTGGAACAATGTGCTCTGGACAGTTGAGTTAAAGGTAGAGCTATTTGACCACAGTACCAGAAGACATGTTTGTCGAAAACCAAAGACAGCATTTGACCACAAGAACCTGATACCAACTGAAAAGCATGGTGGTGGAAATATGGTTTGGGGCAGCTTTGCTGCATCAGGGCCTGGGCAGCTCACCATCATAGAATCCACAATGAATTCTTCATTGTACCAGAGGGTGCTTGAGGATAATGTGAGGCCATGTGTCGGAAAGTTGAAGCTCAACCGAAGGTGGACCTTGCAACATGACAATGACCCTAAACATACCAGTAAATCCACCAAGGAATGGCTGAAAAGAAAGAAATGGAGGGTTCTGGAATGGCCAAGTCAAAGCCCAGATCTAAATCCCATCGAGATGTTGTGGGGGGATTTGAAACGAGCTGTGCATGCAAGAAACCCCTCAAACATCGCACAGCTGAAAGAATTCTGCATGGAGGAGTGGGCAAAAATTTCTCCCAGTCAATGTGAGAGACTGGTAGACAGTTATAAGACAGGCCTACTTGAGGTTGTTTCTGCCAAAGGGGGCAATACCACCTATTAGAGCCAAGGGTGTACTTACTTTTTCCACATCCGAAATTTGCATTTATGTTTATTTAAATTATACAATGGACTACAAAATGTAAATGTTTCATGATATTTGTTAGATTATATCACCTTTATCTATCAATATTGTTGAAATAAAGATCAAATAGCTGTATGTTGAAATATTTTGAAAAAGTTAAAACTTTACATGGGGTGTACTTACTTTTTCACGTGACTGTATATATGTATATATGTATATATGTATATATATATATATATATATATATATATATATATATATATATATATATATTGTTACGGATCGCGGATTAGATGTTATTTACCGAGCGGTGGTATTGCCGCGACCTAACAGTTCCCCCGATTCTTCCCCAACTCACCCGATTCCACCCGACGTTGACCAAATCGCGCTATGCTAAATCAATGATTGGAAAGGACACAACGACTGGGATAGATGAAACGACGCAAGGGGTACAGTTCTCAAGACCTCCGGAGGAGGATATAATTAGTGGTGGAGAGAAGGGGTAGATTACAAGGTAATGAGGTAAAGACACAGAAGAGATGGGCACTTAGATACAACCTTATCTATCCCAGACAGACCACAGACAAACGGAACAAGACTGACTTACACAGGGATTGATGGCAGGGAAGGACAGGCAGTCGATAGCACAAGGTGCACCTTGGCTCGGGGGCAGGATCAAGCACGGTCCAGTCCAGAGATGCGGGGAGGTGTCACAGCGCTCGGAGGTGGCGTCCTTCTCGCTTCAAGCTCAGCGCGCATCTGACGTCACCTCCCTCTTCCTGCGCATGCTCAGCGGGGAGTCACACGCCCTCGGCTCGTTGGCTCCGCCCCAGATGGGATCGGTCCGCCGCTTCTATTGGGTGCGGGGGTTACCGGGCTCCACCCTTGACGAGGAGCTGACAGCGAGCCCCTACTTGGTAACCCCGTCGAGCACATGCTCGATGGCGGCTCGTTGGAAAGGCATGGTGCCCTCCCAACACCCCCTACCAACCAAGCCGGAGTGAGGACGCGCACTCCCCGCGCCGCCGCCGTTGTTGTTGTTGTTGTTGTTGTTGTTGAACCGTGACGAAGAGTTGCGGGGAGGTATTGGGAGGTCCTAAACTTCCTAACGGTGCCATACAATCACATTCTTGTGCAACGAAGAGTCAGAATTAATGGAAACGAGTCCTTAACTGACATAGACTAAGAATAACTAGCAAGATGTCCTATAGTTGTCTACGTGAGATGCGGTGGACCTGGATGCGACATTTAATGGGGGAAATAGGGGGAGGTCGGGTCTACAGAGTGTTGTTTACAGAAAATGGGACTAGGGAATGGGGGATTGGGGATAGTTGGGAAGTATTGAGGAAATAGGGGAATATTTACAAGCGGATATGGATGGATGCCAATCCCATATGCGCAACAATATATATATATATATATATATATATATATATATATATATATATATATATATACATACATACATACATACATACATACATACATACATATATATATATATATATATACATATATATATATATGTATATATTGTTGCTGTTTTAGAACCCTCACTTGTGTAAATATCCCATCATTAAAAGGTTAGAGGTAGCACCCCTAGTTAGTCCACAAGCAACACGTAGGCCACCGTAGGATTCCAGTTATTTCATTAGTATATGTTTTAGATAAGGCCGTGTTTCCAATGGTTGAATCTGCGTTGTGTCAATCAAATAAGAATAGGTCCCCAATCTGTCCATTTTAACAACCTTCCTCTCCAAGTGACGCCATTACGTGCCTACAGTCTGCCGTATGGCTCTCCCAAATTGGTACGCGCTTCTGCCAGCAGCGGCAGCCTTCGCTGCCCATGCGCTCGCTCCTTGCCGCCATAAGCCACGCGGTGAGGCCAGGAAAAAGGGGGCGGAACGCCAAGAAGAAGGTTTGGCATGTCAACCAGCCATTAAAGGCGTGGCCGGTAAGCCCTCACCAGCCAACCAGGGCTGAAGGAACATCGCTGGCAGGCGTGGCAGTTTGGCTCGCGGAGCGTTTTGCTGGTCGAGATATATAAGCGCGAACGCAAAGCCCTTTCACAGGACTTAGAGGACTTATTCAGCGGCGCTCATGAGAGAGGACTCTTGCGAAGCACTCGAGTGGAAGGTTGGCATTTAACAGGACTTATTCAGCGGCACTCATAAGAAAGGACTTGCAGGACTGCGCGGGAGACATGCCAGCAAGCACATTTTAGTGAGAGAACTGACGGCGGCAGCGTGCATTACAACAGGACTTGTTGGAGGCGCGCTCGTTAAAGAGGACTGATGGGAGAGAGCGCATTGAGAAGCACCTTTATAAAGAGATATATGGCACGCTGATTAAGAGAACATTGGAGAGGGTGCGTTTGGTACGAGTGTGCACATATTACGTGCGCCATAGGACACCAGCTTCCCTCCGTTATATAAGGTCCGGTCGCGTTCAACTATATGTGGAGCTGCCTGCCGGGTTTCGCCGCTGGACCGGAGCCTGGACTGGAGACGACTGGAGCCTGGACGAGCCGGTGACCATCTACAATCCAGCTACAATCCCTGTGTGACTGTGTATGTTTGTCCTGGGTATTAAGGATAAGACTGTTTTAAGACTGCCCTGTGTGCTGCTTCTTCCTCTTCCTATCTTGTACATTATTTTGTTTCCTCTTCTTCTTTCTTGTAAATAATTAATAAACCCATCTTTGTTCTTCCTATTTTCTGGTTTCCTCTTGTCCGATCGCATCCGTCCTTTCTTCCATTGGGTAAACGTGGCACGAGTCGGAACCGCTCAGAATCAGGTTTAGTCACTTTGTTAATAGCCCGGATCACGGATTGCTATCCGCTCGGCATTTTCCAACATATCCGTGGTTCAAGCGGGAGTTATTCCCTCGTTTCCGGCCGGCGTTAGTACTTAGGTAGTAGTGAACCCCTAGGCCTAACAAACCCTACCTAACGCCATGCCGGGAAGGACGTTATAATCCCCAGGACTCGGTTTGGCCAGATAACAAGACAAGGGGATTAACCCCCCCTTGATAAAGGGAGCGCCGACGTCTGAGATCCATAACAATTTGTGTCTGGGAGCGGGATTTGGACCCGAACCAAATTTTTATGTTCTGTGGAAAAAAATTGGTGAAAATTTCGAGCGACCGAAATTTTATTAAAATATCTAAATTAAATCGTGCCATGGATAGCCAAGGCCAATCGGATGCCGGTGGGGGTAAATGAGGAGGTAGAAGAGGGGTTAGAATTAACCCAGGACCCCAGGGAAGAACAATTGGGAGAGATGGGGGAGGAAAGGAATGAGGGTGCGGCAGTGGGGGCTGCAGGCGCACAAAATGGCGGCGCCTCGCACATGGCGGCGAGAGCCGAGCCCGCGGTACCAGCGGGTTGGGACCTGCATTTACTCATAGAGCAACTACGAGCATCTATAGAAATGCAGAGGGACAAATTAAGGGCAGAAATGAGAGAATTGGGGGACAAATCCACCTGGGAAATAAAAGGCATAGAATTAACCCAGGACCCCAGGGAAGAAGAGGGACAGTTGGCAATGGAGGAAGCCGATGAGGGCACAGCAGTGGAGGTAGCAGAGGAACAAAATGGCGGCGCCTCGCACATGGCCGCGGCAGCCGGGCCCGCAGCGCCAATAGATATGGGCCTTTCTATGATGCAACTCCGGGTGTATATGGGAGAATAATTAGGTAAATTGACAGAAAAATTGGACGCCCGGAGTGACAAATCAAAGAGAGAAATAATTGATGCCCAAAATAATGACATAAATAAATTGGAAAACCAAATTGGGGAATGGAAAAATGAGGTGGGAAATCAAATTGAAGGGTTTAGAACCAGAATAGGTGGCCAAATAAAAGCATTGGGGAAGGACAGAGACCGCCAGTTGGGCGGGAAAGGTACAAGGGTATGCGACGGGGTAGTGCGACTTGAGGAACGCGGGAAAAGCGAGGTTGAGCAAAGCGAAGTCACGTGGACGGGTATAGAAATCGCGACTCGGGGGATAGAAAAGCCGACGACCGCAGAATTAGAAGATTTTATTTTATTAGCGCCAGCGGTCGTCGAGGAAAAAGGAAAGGAATTAATTATAGTCGAAATTGAAATTGAAGAGACGGCGGACTTTGCACATATTCCATTTCTTCCTTCAACGAGTGCTTTTCTAAGTCCGCTAAGGAGTTTTCTAAGTCTGTATTCACATCACGATGCCGTACTTTCAAATCCCAATAAAGATTTGCAGGTGCGTGTGAAGAAGAGGATCCCTGATGCAATGACTTGCATCAGCATGGTGCATATGGCATGAAAAGGTTTGGCGCGAAAGGATTTTTCGCGCACTTGGGATCCAGACGGCACCCGGGCGTTTGTGGAGGGTCCTTTGTGCGCTGTGTCGTACGTGAGATGTCGTCTCGTACATCGTACTTGAGATGTACGAGAGAAAATGGCGTGCGTGTGAGAAAAAAATGTGCACCGAAGCGCGGGTGTGTAACAACAGAGTGTGAAAGTGAGGATGAGTGCACAACAGAGTGTGAGAGTGAGGGTGAGTGCACAACAGAGTGTGAAAGTGAGGGTGAGTGCACAACAGAGTGTGAAAGTAAGGATGAGTGCACAACAGAGTTGTGTTGCACAACAGAGTTAAGTGCACAACAACCTCACTTTCATTTTCCCAATGAAAGTGAGGGTGAGTGCACAACAGAGTGTGAAAGTGAGGGTGAGTGCACAACAGAGTTTGAAAGTGAGGGTGAGTGGGAAACAGAGTGTGGAAGTGAGAGTGAGTGTGACACAGAGTGTGAGATGGAAGGAGAGAGTGTGCGAGAATGCACACCAGAGTTGGTTGTAGAGAGTGTGCGGGAGTGCACACCAGAGTGCGTGATTGGGTGTGCAGCCAAAGAGTGCACACCCATGGTTGTTACAGAGGATGTAACGGAGTGCGCGAGTAGTGTGAGAGCACCAGGGTGTGCGCAGAGGTGTGCAGTGGCCGAGTGTGTGCGTGAGTGTGCGAACGGCGTGAGTATGCCTGACGAGTGTGTCATAGAATGTTTGGGGTGCATGGAAGGCGCAGGGGCGCATCAATGTGTGAGAGAGGAGTGGGTCGCGAGGTGTGTGTGTGAGAATGCGGCTCAAGCATCGACACGGCCCGGGGGAGTAGCACGTAGGGCGATGGGTAGCCGACGCGAGCTCTCGGTCCGTGACGGGCTTTGTGTGCTGCAGGAGCCGGCAGGGTTCGTTGCCGCGGCGCTCTCGCAAGGAGCGCCGTGCATGATTCGCGCCGGGCCCCGCCCTGTATGGTCGGTGCCGCGCTTTGTTAAGCAAAGCGATCGGCCCGGTTCGAGGGGAAGGAGTAGGGTTCGGAGCGGCGTCCCCTTGTGGTGGCGGCGCTCCGGCCGGGGAAGGCTGGGCAACCGCGCATGGGAGCGAAAGGCCCTGCGTAGGGATGGTGCCTGGAGCCTTGGCCCGAGTATGCCTCCTCCCCTGAATCCGAATGCTGGACGGACCCAACCTGCAGGAGACAGACCACCCGTATGCATTGCTCGGCTTTGCGAAGCCGAGCAGTGAAAATGCATTGACGCACCGAAGAGGCTCATAGTGTAATGGACAATTGGCAGTAGTGATTGGAAATGATGCCCGGTGTGGAGGGATTGTAATCCTACCATCCCTCACTTTTGGGGCAAAGGAGCTTTAGGATTTATGGGGTTTGGCGGTGCAAACTAGCCAGGGAGGGCTTGGATAAATGGTTATTGGTTAGGGACCTAGAAATGACTTTAGGAGACTTGAGGTTTAAGTAGTGACTTTGTACAGGTAGTGGGGACATAGAGTAGAATAGTTGGTTGATAATGACGTGGGATGTGCGTAGTATAAGGGATGACAGGGAAGCACTAATATTAGGGGAAAACCAGTGAGTTAAATGATGCTGTGTGTATGAGCTTTAAGTTTCGGATGAAATGAGGCATTGTGTATGGAAGTTCTTGGTAGTGCTGGTGAAATGAGGAATTGAGCGTGGGAAAATTTTGAGCACATGAGGCAATGCTCATGAAAGATGTGTGTGTGTGTAAAAGTGTATGGATGGAGTATTGAGGATGTGTGTCAAAGTGTGTTGAGTGAATGACTTGCATAGGATGCAAGTGGAGATTTGGGGTGTATGGAAACAGGTGTGTGGAATAAATGGTGTGGAGTGAGTATTGTGGGATGAGTGGAGTGGAGTGCATGGTGCGAAGGAGTGAATGGTGGAAGGACGGACCCCTTCACGAGTACCCGGGGAGGGTAGTTTAAAAGTAGGTAGAGGGAGTAGGTAAATTTTGGTTGGATATTGACATCTGTGGTGCAGAAAATAGCAGGGTACTGCTTGGATGGGTGCATTCGTGTGTGGAATGGCTGGGCGTGTGGCTTAATTAGTACGTATGGTTGGTTGAGCACTCCGCCACTGGTAGTCTATCGGCAGGGTGAGGCCGCAGGTAGGCTCTGGGAGCCAGTTAGAGTCAGTGTTCAGTTCAAGTAGAGTTCAGCGGGGCCCAAGGATCCTAAGGAAGAGGACCCGGGTAGCCCAATGCCAGAGAGGGCATTGAGGGGGTAAGTGCCAGGGAGGGCCTTCCCCAGCTTAGGGTAGTGTGAAGGAGCTAGGCAAGCTCGGGTGGCGACGTTCAGTGGCGGAGATGCGCAGGTAAGTAGGACCTGCTAGGAGAGCCACACGACCCAGCCCCGAAATTGTGCGAGGGCACAGCATAGAAGCATCGGGGGAGTGAGACCCCAAATTGGAGAGCACCACAGTATGTGCAATGGGAATTGGTTTTTAGAACCACATAGTGTAATGATGGCCAATGGATTGGCAGGGCAAGACCCCAGGTAGAGTTAAAGTGTTAATGTCAATTAGAAGGATAGATAGGAGAAAATCTCTTCGCACCATCCGCATCCACTCACCTGGGTGATAGAACTCCACACCATGTTTTGGCAAGTGTTTGGAAATGTGAGACGCATCTTGGTGTGGGTGAGACATTGTTTGCGATTCCATCTCTTCCACCGTAGGAGGGATTGATGACGAATTTGGATTAGGGGATGGGAAAGACAAGACGTAGAGACGAATTGTAAATTGTGTAAATACGGGGTAGGGGCAAGGGTAGTGTAGGTGACATGAGGGATGACGAACGCTAGGGACGAGCTTTCTCAGCTCACTCTCCCGCGCCCCTCAGCTTGCATTACCTTGTTTTTATGTGTACCCTTGCGCCCTTGCCCCCGCTAATCTGCTTTGTCTTCCTTCCCCACTCATGGACCATGTTCTTTTGTGCCCGAGGGGAGTGTGCAGGGGCCGCGGATTGTGCGCCCGCACCCTTGCTGCCTCCTGCCTGCACTGATGCACCATATGGACCACACGTTCTGTGGCCTGGCACCACTTATGGACCACACGTTCTGTGGCCTGGCACCACTTATGGACCACACGTTCTGTGGCCTGGCCCCTCTGCTGGGACCGACCATTGTTGCCAGCGGTATCTGGCTTGCAGACCACTGTTTTAAGTGGCATCGGTGCCCAGCAGTGGACCACCTGAGTTGGCCCTGCTGGCCACAAATAAAAAAGCGGACGCGGTGTGTGCCCTTTTTATTAATAAAAACATCAAGCAAGAAGACAGCCAGAAACATCGGCCCAGCAGAGCAAGCGCAAGAAGAAGACATCATTTTATTATTTTTAAATTTTTTTTTTTTGTGAATTTTGGTGCGTTTGTTTATTATGGTGCATATTGGTACATATGGGTATGGTGTATCGGTGCAGTGCATGGCAATGGCATTTCCTCTTTTCAAAAGTTCTCTTTTCCCGCAAAAGACAGGTCCTGGGTTGCAGTGTAAATAATTAGTGTCTTGTAAATAACATGCTCCCCACCGGCTAAATGTGTAGTTTGAAAATAATTCCATAATTCGGTTAATTGTGGGCGTGAGTCAGTTAGATAGGATGCAACGCAGCAGTGGGGACATATCTAGTGTTAAAACTATCGCACTCAGGGTGAGG